>NW_020837951.1:979194-989960 GCF_003676395.1 Aethalodelphis obliquidens
CCTTCTCCACCAGGGCCGGGCACAGCTTCTGACCTCCCCGCCTGCTGTTCCAGGCCCTTGGGTAGCTCGGCAGGGTCTCTGGTCGGCAGGAGAGGCCTCTCCTTTGCTTAAGGCCCTCCTGAGCTGCTACTTAAGGTGGGTCCGTGCATCTGTGGCTGGGAGCCCCTGGTTCTCTCGGAAAATGAATCCCCCAGAAGACGTGGTCACTGAGGCCGTTTATCAGACAGGACTTGGGGTGTCAGGCTGAGCCTTGGCCGCTTTTGGCCAGTGGAGCAGACCCCATGCACGCCTTGGGGCAAGGGATGCTGGAAGGAGGGGTCGTGCTTCTGGGGGACCTTGCTGCCTGGGGGGAGCCAGGCAGGGGGCGGGCGGCATGGTGTGCTGGGGGAGGTGTCGTTCTAGCGTCCCCGTCTTTCACGTGGGGAAGGCCAGGCAGTCACCAGCTGGTGGTGCACCACGGGCATTTCCACCCTGAATCTGGAGCCATTGCACGGCCTGAACAGCCACGCAGACCCCGGCCTGAGAGGGGAACTTTCTGCCCTGCTCCCCGAGGCGCGCTCACTGCCTTCAGGAGATGGTGGGGCTGCCGTCCACCTGGGCCAGCCAGGCCGAGGAGGTCTGTGCTGGGGCGGGGGCCCCTCTGAGTTGGGTGAACACGGGGTCACATGCGGCATGGGTGGCAGCCCCAAAGCCACATGGCTCGGTGAGTCCTGATGAGGCTGGTGGGAAAACAATCTGCATATGGAAACCTGGCCTCTGGAGAGCCCTGGGCTGTGGAACAGCCGTGGACGGGGAGAGGACCACGGCAATCGCAGGCGAGGGGGGTCTCCGACGCTCTTGCTGGAACCTGCTTGCGGTTGGGGCTGGTGAGTGGCCTTGCTCTGAGTTCCGTCAAGGTGCCTCTGTCTGAGGACCTCGGCCAGCCCGTCTGCAGGACTCACACTCAGACCAGGGCTTACAGGACAGGCAAGCAGCCGTTTCATTTTGTTATGTAATGTGAACTTCATTTGCCGGATTTTGAATAGGAAACACATTTGCGTGTTTCAAAAAATCAGAGTGCCCTGGGAATTCCCTGGCGGTCCAGGGGTTGGCACTCAGCGCTTTCACTGCCGAGGGCATGGGTTCGATCCCTGGTTGGGGAACTAAGATTTTGTAAGCCACATGGCACAGCCAAAAGGAAAATCAGAATCCCCAGGGGTGGAAAGCAGGGGTCTTTCCCCCCCCACCTCAGCCAGTGGCCCCCTCCCCACAGGTGGCCCACGGTTTTGATCTGCTGCAGCTCCTCAGGGACGTTCAGGCACACGCAAGCACACGCGCGTCATTTAAACACGAGGGCCAAATACCGTTCCGTGTCAGTCCCTGGGGTCTCTGCCCTCTTTTTTTAAAAAATAAATTTATTTATTTTATTTTTGGCTGTGTTGGGTCTTCGTCGCAGTGCACGGGCTTCTCATTGTGGTGGCTTCTCTAGTTGCAGAGCATAGGCTCCAGGCGCACAGGCTTCAGTACTTGCGGTTCGCAGGCTCCGTAGTTGTGGCTCACGGGCTTAGTTGCTCCGCGGCATGTGGGATCTTCCCGGATCAGGGCTCAAACCCGTGTCCTCTGCATTGGCAGGCAGATTCTTAACCACTGCGCCACCAGGGAATCTGCCCTCTTTTGAAACATTTAAAATTTTATTCTCTTTTGTCTTTATAGGCGACAAACTTCCCCACGTTAGTTTTTGCTTCTTTCTCTGATCACGAGGGAGTGAGACGTCTCGGTACCTGTTCCTTCTGTGTTTCCTTCCCAGCCCAGCGTCTGTTCATATCTTTTGCATACTTTTCCCTCGGGCGGGTCATTATTGACTTGCAAGAACCCTTAAGTATTAGGGAGTTTTAGCCACTGTCTGCGATAAAGTTAGATGCAAGTATATTTCCCATTTTGTCGTTTTTCTTATACCACCGAGAAGCTGTCGATAGGAAGGGCTCTTTTAGTTTCTGTGCAGGTGTAAACACCTGGCTTCTCTCAGGGCTTCTGGGTTTTGTGTTCAGAAGCCTTTCTGTCTCCCTGGAGCTAAGAGGGCCTCTGACCTCTGACCGGCTCAGGGCTGAGCCTGGGGATGCACGAGCTGGGACCGTCGCTGAAGGGGCCAGTTGCCCAGCCCCACTCACCCAGTGGTTCCTCTTCCTCCACTGACTGAGATGCTACCTTGTCTCGCGCGAACCTCCTCTGCTTTTTGCTTTATTTTCGGGCTTTCTATTCTGTTCCCTGATTTGTCTATTTCTGTGCCAAGTCCCATTGTTTTCCCTCTTTGGGCCCCACAATACGCCTTGTCAGTTTACTGGCTTGTTTTTGCTGGTTACACTTCCTTTCAGGCTGTTCCTTGCTATTCCTGTGTCTTGCACGGAACTGGGCCAGGAGCTGGTCTTGCTGCACTTACAGAAGTGGGTCTGCTCATTTTGCGGACTGGAGGCTTAGGGAATTTGGCCCCTTTTGGTGTTGAGTCTCTTTATTCAAAACTGCAGACCTGGGGCTTCCCTGGTGGCACAGTGGTAAGGATCCGCCTGCCGATGCAGGGGACACGGGTTCGAGTCCTGGTCCAGGAAGAGCCCATGTGCCGCGGAGCAACTAAGCCCGTGCGCCACAACTACTGAGCCTGCGCTCTAGAGCCTGCGAGCCACAACTACTGAGCCCGCGAGCCACAACTACTGAAGCCCGCACGCCTAGAGCCCGTGCTCGGCAACAAGAGAAGCCACTACAGTGAGAAGCCTGCGCGCCACAACAAAGAGTAGCCCCCACTTGACGCAACTAGAGAAAGCCCGTGCGCAGCAACGAAGACCCAGTGCAGCCAAAAATTAAAAAAAAAAAAAAATTAATTAATTAACAACAACGACAACAAAACACAACTGCAGACGCCCTGTTTGTCTCACGCTCCTTTGCTGCCCTGAGCAGCAAGAAAAAACTAAGTTTTCTCCGTGTGGTTCTGGCAGAGCGGGTCTCTGGGGAGGTGACGGAGCAGATTTGCATTCTGCAGGTGCCGAGCTGGCCCATTTCCCTGACGGGTTCACTTTGGTCAAGAGCAGGGTTTCTGGCTAACTTGGGCCACCGAGGGGGAGGCGGAATCCCCTCTGCAGCCACGCTGGCCCCTGGCCGGGTCTGGGTGGCCAAACCTGTCTTCTCTCGTCCTGCATACGGACCCTGGGTGATGACAGACCCTTTTCCTTTCCAGGCGGGAGAGATGCCACCTGCATGCTGTGGAACTGATGAAACAAAATTCCAGATGGGTGTTCAGGAATCCCTGTAAGGATGGCGGCCACGGTGGTCCGGATTCCGGGCAGGCTCCCTTTCCCTGACCGTGATCGGGGCCGGGTCCTGCCCCTGGCAGCCCTGGGCCCCCTGCGCCTGCAGGCAGGGTCAGCACGCAGGAGGGGAAGGGGAGGGGGCGACTCCACCCCAGGTTTCAGTGGCGTTCTCGCCCGGCAAGTGAAAGGTCCTCATTTTGTCAGAGGTTTGGCGCCAGTCCTGAGGACAGAGGACTCGACTGTGTCAGGCAGGCTCAGCTGGGACCCCAGGCCTCCCGCTGTACTGCGTGGGGGCGGGGTGGCTGGCACTCTTACCCCGTGGGGACAGGATCGTGGGAGGGCGCCCCAGGATGAGCTGGGACTCACCTGCTGTCCATCAGCCACCGCAAGGCTCTGTGTGCCGGAGCCAGGTGGGGGTCAGGGACCAGGGGGACAGAGCTGGGAGGCTCTCGGCCAGCTGGGGGGCCCCCCACGAGGTCTGACTCCACCCCGGCGGCACCTGTCTCCTAGCCCTGGGTGTGCTGGAGTACCGGGTGCTGGCCACCAACTTCAGGGACTATGCCATAGTGCTCACGCAGCTGGAGCTCCAGGACGAGGCCTTCAGCACCGTGGAGCTGTACAGTGAGTGCGGCCGCGGGCGCGGAGGCCTCCCTGCCGTGCGGGGCCTCTGTCCTCCCGGGGTCCCAGCCTTGAAAGAGCCCAGCGGGCTGGCGGCCGCTCCGCT
This sequence comes from Aethalodelphis obliquidens, assembly GCF_003676395.1. NCBI lineage: Eukaryota > Metazoa > Chordata > Mammalia > Artiodactyla > Delphinidae > Aethalodelphis > Aethalodelphis obliquidens. The sequence continues at coordinate 983,197 of NW_020837951.1, forward strand.
CCATCACTCATCCCTGCATGAAATCCCCACCGGGGCCCCAAGCCTTCCTTCCCTGCCGCCCCCTCCCCGCACTTGTCCTCTGTGGGAGACGTGACCCTGCCTGGAGGGAGGGACGGGGTGGGAGCTGCATGTGGTAAAGGGCCTTGGGGTCAGAAGAGCGCAGGGTCCCAGGTGTCTGTCTGGTTCCTGCTGCGGACTCTCTGCTCGCCCCCGTCCCCCAGCCCGGCTCTCAGGGGGCACCTCCCCTGCAGGCCGGACGGAGCTGGCCAGCCAGAAGGCCATGGGCCTCTTCACCAAGTGGAGCAAGGGCCTGGGCTTCTCGTCCCAGCAGCAGGCCACGCTGCAGAAGGACCGTGAGTGTCACCGAGCCTGACGCCACCGTGTGCTGAGGGGCACGGACCGTGGGGCCATTTGCTGGCTTCGGCTGCGCTCGGGGACCCTCCAGGCCTCAGGGCTGGCAGGGCTCGGGGGTCTTCAAGGAGTCACCTAGTCCCCGCCCAAAGTCAGACCTGTGGGGCCGGGGGGGGGGTGGGGGGCGGGGGGGGCTGTGTGCAGGGGCCGGCAGGGCCCCAGGTGCTCTGCGGTCACGGTCTGTCTCAGGCACCCGGCTGGGCAGGGAGACCCGCCCCGTCCTCACTGCCGTCGCGCTTTCCTCCCCCAGTCACCTGTGCACGCAAGGTCTTCCAGGTAAGCGGCCTTCCCGAGCGTCCCTGAGCTCCTGTGTGGTGGGTGGAGTCTGGGGGCCCTGGGGGCCCCTCCATCCCAGTGGCTGTACCGCCGCCATACAGGGCTGGGGGTTTGGGGGAGCTGATGCCTCTCCGGGCGAGCCCAGGGTCCCCCAATGTTCCTCATGGTTTTCAGTGAATGCTGCAGCCCCCAGGGGACCGGAGGAGGCTGGCCAGACGCTACCCTCCCTGCTCAGCCTCCCAGGTGCTGGGCTTTGGGCCGGCTGCTCCCAGGGGCTCTCGACGCAGATTCCAATAAAGCGGCTCCACAAACCTGTGCCACGCCTCTCGCCTGTGTGCACGCAGGGCCTGGGCTGGGGGCAGCCGGAGGAGCCCACAGGGAGCTGCCTGTGTGCTTGCGGGGCCTGGGCTGGGGGCAGCCGGAGGAGCCCACAGGGAGCTGCCTGTGTGCGCGCAGGGCCTGGGCTGGGGGCAGCCGGAGGAGCCCACAGGGAGCTGCCTGTGTGCGCGCGGGGCCTGGGGGCAGCCGGAGGAGCCCACAGGGAGCTGCCTGTGTGCGCGCGGGGCCTGGGCTGGGGGCAGCCGGAGGAGCCCACAGGGAGCTGCCTCCTCGGGCCGGGTGGCTGCGGGGAGAGGCGGATGGGCAGGGTGGGCTTGTCAAGGGCTGAGCACAGAGCACAGAGCCAGCCTGGCACGAGAGTGCGGGCCTGCAGCCCCGTCCCTCCCCAGCGGCCCTCGCCCGGAGGTGGAAGCTGGGCTGCAGGCGGCTGCTCCTCCCACAGGGCTCACGGCAGGCGGGGCTCCGGGCAGGCAGGAGGCTGGTCCGCTCAGTTTGGAGGACGACCCTGTGATCTGGATGAAGAGTGGGCAGGGCGCTGGGCTGGGATGCCCAGGGTGTGAAAGATTGGCTTATCCTGGCTGGAGCTCTTGGATGGGGGGTGGGGGCAGGGACCCCAGAGGGCTCGAGCTTGTCGTTCCTCCTGTGTCCTGAAGTCCTGGCAGAGCACAAGCTGTCAGGGAAGGTGGGCTGGGAGCAGGGTGGGGACTGCCTCTCACTTGAGGTGAGGTCAGGTGCACACAGGCTGCCACCCTCTTCACACACACGCATGTGCACATGTGCGAACACGTCAGTACCTTCTAAGGGCATCGAGAAGGCAGCCTTCTCGTCAGCGCCGGCACCATCTGAGCCCCGTCTTCACGTCCTTCACTTTCGTCCCTGTTAGGTGACTCAATGACACGTTCCGACCTTTGTCTCTCTCCCTGGGGGGCTAGGACAGGAGGCCCAGGAGCCTCCCTGCCAGGTGCAATGGCTCTAGGGTACATATGGTGACCGGAGGCCCAGGAGTTGACCTGGGGAACATCATGGTCTCCATCTTTGGGGCATCCCGGGACAGCAGCTGTGCCGCTCCGAGGGCCAAGGGTAGGGCTGGCCCTCCGTGCGGGGAGGGAGGGCCCCAAGCTCCCTCCCCGCCATTGGCCCACCAGGCTGGCTTGCGGCTGCAGGCTGGCCGGACACCCACGCAGGGCTGGTGGGCTGGGACATTTAAGCGTGGCGTCCAGCGGGCAGCTGGGAGGAGGGCTAGGATGGGGCCAGGCTGGCTGTTGCCCATGCTGGTCCTGGTGCTGGAGCTGCCTGGGGGGTCCCTGGCACAGAAGCAGCTCCCCAGGGAGCCCCACAACCTCAACTGGGAAAAGGTGAGTCTCGTGCCCCCAGCCCACCGGCCGGGCGCTGGGGCCAGGGTGGGCAGGGGCAGCAGGAAGAGGGGTCCCTGGAAGTCTTCGCAGAGCCACCGGAATCCGCTGGACGGGCTTTCAGAGGGCTCCGGCACAGGCTTCTGTTGGCCCTGTGGGGCAGCCCACGGCCTCTTTTGGGGACAGGCTGGGGCTTCAAAACTCAGCTGACGGCCGTGGGCCACATGCCAGGAGCCCCGAGGAGGGGCCGTAGCAGAGGCCCCCAGACAGGCACAGCCTGAGGTGGCCCGGAGGTGCCAGGTGGGCAGAGGGGAGGCAGCACGAGCAGGACACGTCCTGGAATAATGAGGCCTCAGGCTGGGTGGAAGTTTCCTGTGGGGGCGGCCACGGGCACAGGCCGAGGAGACTGGGGGGCATCTGGGAGGGGCTCTGCTGCAGGGAGAGCAGTGGGACGGGATGCGGGGGCCAGCTGGGAGGGAAGGGGCCCCCATGAGGCCCATGTGGGCAGGAAGCTCTGACACCCGGTGCCCAGGGCCCTGTCTGGTGCCGCCCCGGGCCCTAGAGCAGCCGGGCATGTGCATCCTCAGCCTGGGGTGGCAGCGGGGGCCCCGAGGCAGGGGCCGCGCCACCCTGTGGGTGTTGGACGTGCTCTGGGCCTCAGGCTAGGGTCACCTGTCCTGTGGGTTCTCTGGGACCTGGGGTGGGGGCCGAACCCGTGTGGCAGCCCAGACCCTGTGCCCCCAGCACCCTCTCTACAGTTTTCAGGGTTCTGGTACATTGTTGCCATCGCCTCTGACACCCAGGGGTTGTTGCCGGCCAGAGACAAGAGGAAGCTGGGGGCATCTTTAGTGAAGGTTCACAAAATGGGCCAGCTGAGGGTGGTCCTCGTCCTTAACCGGTGAGTGGACCAGGGCAGGGGTCCCAGCACATCCTCTGCAGACCCCTGAGCCCAGGGAGGGGAGAGGGAGCCGGGGGGTGGGGGCGGGGACCAGGCCCGAGCGTCAGTCTGGAAATCCCACAAGGACTGTCCCCGAAACCCCAATACCCATCGCTCTCTGCCCCTAAAACTCAAATGGCTGCTTTTGGGAGAGGCTCCCACAGTGCACCAGGGGCTCAGCGGGCAGAGGGTGTTCGGAGTGTTTCCCCTGAGCTGTGGGACTGGTCCGGGTCCACGCTGGAAAGTCCCAGGGTGGCAGAGCCCAGAAGGGGCTCACAGCCCGCCTCCCCCCAGGTCACAGGGGTGCAAGGCACACTCGCTGATCCTGCGGAAAGACAGGAAGAGGGCTGTGTTCAGGAACACCTGTGCGTAACCGCTGGGCCCTCGGGAGAGCAAGGGGAGGGGTGTCCAGGGCTTCCTGGCCACCAGGACCCAGGCTTGGGCTACCGACCGCACTGGCCCCAGCTGTCCTCCTCTGAGAACATGGGCCGGTGGGGATGAACGCCCAGGACACACGGTCAGGCCACCGTGGCCCAGAGCCGACGTGGCAGGCGTGTGCCCGGGGGCCTGGGTGGAGGGGACTCTGTGGCCCTTCCAGACACCCCCGCCGTGCAGGCGGAAGGGGTCAGGGGGTCGGGGCCCACCGTCCAGGCGCGAGCAGGCGACTCTGTGCTTCTCTTCCCGTCCAGTGAAGGGGGTGGCGGGCTTCCACGTTCTGATCTCTGACTACAAGGACAGCGTGGTCTACCTGCGCCTGGGCCGGGCGGGCCAGGCCACCAAGACCCTGCTTCTCCTCAGTGAGTCCAGTGGCCGGGTGTGCGGGGCAGCGAGTGGGGGCCGAGCGGGCATCGTGCTGGACACCCAGACCAGCGGCCACACGATGGGCACTCACCCCTCAGTCCAGGGCGCCAGCCTGTGGGGTCTGGTGGTTTGCAGACAGCCGCCTTCTCGCGGTGTCCTCGCACAGGGCTTGGGGCGGTGCTCTGGTCTCGTCCTCTTCCCGTAAGGGCACCAGCTCCATCGTGAGGGCCCCACGCTCACGACCTCAGCTACCCCGATCACCTCCCAAGGCCTCCTATGACCACCCAGTTGGGGACTCAACACGTGAATTTGGGGGACACACACACATAGCCCACAGTGGCCGGTCATGGCCCGTGGGGTGCGGCCTGGCAGGAGGGGTGACGTGGGGAGGTAGGGCTGGCCGAGGATGTGAGCAGAGGGAGGGAGGGAGGGAAGGAAGGAGGGAGGGGGGAGGGGGGGGGGGGGGGGGGGAGGGAGGGAGGGAGGGCAGAGCGCGGGACCCTTTGCTTGGAGACCATGCGGGAGGGTCTGGGAGGGGCCCCCAGGGGCGAGTGGGGAGGCCATTGCAGAGGGGGGTCAGAAAGGCAGAGGCCGGGAGGGGCGGGCTGTCCATGTGGAGGCAGAGGCCCCCAGGCTGACAGCAGGATTGGGGGGCAGGAGGTGAACCAGGAAGAGGTTCTGCCCCGGGTTGGGTGGGTGGTACAGAGAGGGCGGGAGGGGGTGCTGGGGCGTCTCCGTCAGGGTGGACCCGTCCAGGGATGCAGCGGGAGGGGCAGCGGCCAGACTGGCCAGAAGGAACTGGAGGGCCCTGCGTGGTGACCCTGCATGGTGACCCCACCTCCCAAGGCTCTCTGGGGACCTGCCCTGGCCGACGCTTCCTGTCACCCACCAGTAGCCGCCTGCCCCTGAGCGCACGCACCTTGCTTGTCTGTCCCAAAGCCTGCGGGCGTTCCGGGGCTGAGGGGCAGGTGCCACATCGCACGGCTGATGACGCGGCTCTGCTTCCCCACTGCAGGCAGGCAGAGCACGGCCAGCTTCCTGAGTATGAGAAGGTTCATAGACGTGTGTGAAGCTTTGGAGCTCGCCCGCAGTGTGACAGTTCTCCCGAAAGATGGTAAAGTGCGGCCGCGAGCGCTCGGGCAGCACCGCTCCCGGCCCCGTGCCCATCCCGCTGGGGTGCTGGCTCCTGTGGGGGACAGAGAGGTGGAGCGGTGACAAGGGCACTTGTTAAAGATCTAAAGCCACCGTGAATGCACGGCCACGTGTGCGAGCCCACGGCACCCAGAACACAAATGCTGCCTTGGCCAGGTCTCTGCCGTGTGGCTGGGGGCCGGGGCTACACGGCTTTGCCCTCTGCGGTGCCCGAGGCTCCCGGGAGAGCCAGTTCCCCACCCCCTCACTGCCTCTTTCCTCTCCCGCAGCTTCCTGTGCACACACCATCCTGCCGTGAGAGTGAGCTGCCACCCACCTGCTCTTCCCTTTGAGGCTCGACTTGTGGTCCACCTAGACCGCAGGAGTGTTGTTCCAAATTGCAGGCTTTCACATCCAACTGGTTGTTGAGTGGTGTTTGGGGACCCCAGGCCTCTGAGGATGTGGAACCTGGGGCCCGTGGCTGTAGCCCAGCAGGGTCCTTTACGATCACTGAGGGATGGGGTGAGGGGCACATGCTGACCGGGCGGGGGATGCGAAGCCAGGCCCCTTTGGCCTGTGTCCTCTGGATTACGCGGCAAAAAGGTGCGACTGGGCCTTTTCTGCTGCAAAATAGACCACGGGTCCCATGTAATGTGCCACGTGCTTTCTCTGCAGTGAGTCTCTGCCACCGTCCTCCGCGTCCCGTGACACCCTACACTGTCTCAGGAAGCCGTACGCTTATATGCACCACATGCATGTCGCGGACGTCGTGCTGGCTGCTGGGGAGAGAGCAGTGGGCACACAGGCAGCCATGGTTCTCTCTTTAGGAGAGGTGGACGCTGACTCAGTCACCCAAGCACACAGCCACAGACCCTCAGAATACGTCCAGAGGTGCCAAGTGCGCACCACAGCAGGCCTGGCTCATTCCAGGTCGGGAGGAAGGGCCAGGGAGAGCTTCTTGGAGGAAGTGACGTTTGAGCTGAGAAATGAAAGGCAGTGCGGGTTGAGAAAGTTATGGTGAGGCTGGGAGGGAGCAGGCCCTCCCTGGAAGATGAAACAGTCTGAAAAAGCCCAGAGTGGTGGAGATGGAGGGGAGGGCGTGGGTGCAGGGCGGGGGCTGAGCTCGGAGCAGCTCAGGGATGTCCGGATGCAGGTGTCCTGAGGGAGTGCGAGTCTAGAGCAGAGGTCAAGGTGGGAGACAGATATTTTGGAGTGACTGATATTTATTTGGTGACGGAGGCTGCACACGGATGAGATCACCTAAGGAGAAAACGGATTGAATCAGTCAGCCCCTGCTGTTTAACAAACAGCCACACAGATGTATTTTTATTTTATTTTATTTTTTTGGCCACGCCACGTGTCTTGTGGGCTCTTAGTTCCCCAACCAGGGACTGAACCCAGAATTCACCTGGGCAGTGAGAGTGCCGAGTCCTAACCACTGGACCACCAGGGAATTCCCCCCTACGAATGTGTTTAGCTTCCCTGCCTGGGGCTCAGCTTGGGATTGGCTGATGTAG
>NW_020837951.1:989970-1078783 GCF_003676395.1 Aethalodelphis obliquidens
TGATGTAGGCTGGCCTCAGCTTGGGATTGGCTGATGTAGGCTGGGCTCGGCTGTGGAGCTCGGCTGCATTTGTTCTGACAGTTTTGTGTCGGCGGGAGGTGGGTTGATCTGGGCCGGCTCTGCTCCGCTTGTGCTTCAGCTGTGGCGCTTGTCTCGTGGCCGTGAAGAAGGAACAGGGGCCCTTTGAAGGCTCAGAACGGGCACAGCGTCACTTTGCCTCATCCTCTGACTCACTGCCTGGTCCTCACTCGCAGCCACAACAGCTCACGTCAGGGGTCTTCGTCCCACCTTGCGTCTCAGGTCCCCCGAGTCTCCTGTAACCGGGGTGCTGGAAAGTGGACCCTTGTGGTCTGCGTCCTGCAGGGGCTCCGCTACATCACACACCTTCCAGCTAAACGAGAAGTGGCCCCAGCCCAGGGGTCAGCATCCCCAGTGGACCAAGGGCGGATGACGGCCTGGGAGCTCCCGGAGAGGAGCGGGGCGGCCCCCTCTGGGGGTGGGTGTCCCTGAAGCACTGGCTCTGCGACTGCAGTGTGCTGTCCTCTTGTCTCTGTCCTCTGAGACGCTTCCCTTTCACATGTTCACTTGCTCCGGTCACATCTGAAGGAGGCGTCGGGACACGCGCCATGTGTGCAAGGCGCTCAGCCCGTCTCCTGACTGGAGAAGTCGCCCCGCGGCAGCCGTACCCCCATCTCAGCCACGCGGGGCTTCTGACACTTGGAGGGTTTTCTGTACATTTGATTCCAATGTACTCCAGGTGCCCAGGGCCACCCCAGGGTCCTTTAGGAAACGTGCCTCTTTCTCCAGGTTTGAGGACTAGAATTTGGGGGCTCTCAGCCTCGAGGACCTCCCTGGCAACTTAATTCTTCCAGAGGTCCAACAAAAACATCGCACCCCAGGCTTGATTTGGTCTGTACCCTGAGGACGTGTCTCGCTGCGGCGCCGGGATTGAGTTTTGTTGCCTGTCTGCATTTTAACAGCCGTGTCCTAGATTTGACCCCCCGCCAGCCTCAACCCTCCCATGGGGTTTACTCTGAGATGAGAGTCCCTCAGATCCTGGAGGACCCCTGCCCACCCTTCCCATGCGGAGCCCATCCCTCTGGGCCTCCCCACAAGGGCACAGGTGTGCACACACACACACACACACTCACACACACACTCACACACTGACTGCCCTGCTGGGGGTCAGAGGGGAGTGCATATGGGGGAGGTGAGAGGGTTGAGAAGGAGGTTGGGGGCAGCTCTGCCATGGGGCAGGCATATTGACCCCCTAGCAACATGCCTGGTCCCATAGCACGGGGAGGGGAGAGATGCCAGGCTGATGGCAGGGGGTCCCCAGGGTCCGGGGCCCTGTGTCCACCACTCTGGGCACCGGGCACTAGGATGAGACCTACCCCTACTGTGGCGGGGCTACAGGAGAGGAGGCCTCAGCCTACTTCTCTGTAAAGTGGGTGCACAGACGGGGTGATCCCTAGGGTCCATAAGCTTGCAGAGGAGTCTGCGGGCCTTGGTTCTCCATCCCTGACCCACTCTGCTCTGAGTCCTTGGAAAATGCTTTCTACCCCCCGAGGCCCTTCTGAGCAGGGGACAGACTTGAGGGACAGGGGACCTGGGGTGCAGAAGGTGGCAGAGACTGGACCACTCGTCGGGGACCAGGGACAAGACCCTCCTTATTGGCGCCTGGGGGTCCGCATTTGGAAGTGGGTGGAGTCACTGCCCTGGTTGGGATGAGGAGGCCTCCGGAGTGAACTGGACACCAGGACAGTAGAGGGAAGGAGGGGAACAAGAGAGGCTCTGAGGTCCCTCTCATCCCCCAGGAGCCGGCAGGTCCTGCTCGTTTGCCCCCTCGGCCCTGGTGGAACCACTGCCTTGAGGACCCCCAACAAGTTCTGTGGTTAGTTTTCTGGTCTCCTGCCTGGGGCTGCAGTTCCAGGGATGACCACCAGGGGGCAGGCTGTGCGCACTCTACCGGATGGAGAAACTGGAGCAGGGAAGGGACACCCGGGGTCATTCTGGGCGTCCCCCTGCCGCGGACCCAACAGGCACCTTTTATTGTTAGCCTCCAGGCCCACAGTGGGAGCTGCTCAGAGGCGGGAGGGGGCTCTGAGACCCTCTATAGATCATTCAGCTACCGTCCCCCCTGCACTCACCCTGAGCAGGGGCCCTGTTAGCCCTGGGGGCGGTGCTGACATGACAGATGGTCCCTGCCCTGCAGGAGCTCACAGCCTGGAGGGGCAGATGGACAAGAGCAGGAAAGCAAATCCACGTGGGAGAGAAGAGCAAGTGCTCTAGGGAATGAGTCAGGGCCCTGGAAGGAGGGCCAGGAGCCCCCGGGGGTCTAAAAGGCTCCTTGGTGACATTGATGCCAGGACCAGAAAAACAAGAGCAGCCAGCCCTGCACACTCCGTGACAGTGAGCTGGGGGGGGGGGGGGGGGGGGGAGCCAAAAGATGCAGAGACTCGGAGGCAGAAGAGACTCTGGCCGGAAAGCAGGCGACAGGAGCCAGTGTGGCTGGAGAGAGCTGGGAGGAGAGGAGGTGGGGGGATGGGGGAGGCAGGGCCAGACCCGGGGCCGGAAGGACGTCCCAGTGTCTGTGCCATGCGACAGCATCCCCTAACGTAGCGCTTACAAGGACAAACACTGACCCTCTCGGTGTCTGTGACCAGGAGGCAGGCTCAGCTCAGCTGGGAGCCTCTGCCCCGAGGCCCCCCAGGAGGCTGGGCTGTGGTCTCAGCTGAGGCTCAGTCAGGGTGGGGTCTGTCTCTGAGATCATTCTCGGGTTATTGGCGGGATTCAGTTTGGACGGGGGCTCGGGTCTTTCCTGTCTGTGGGCCGGGACCCAGTGTCGGTTCTTTGCACTGGAGCCTCTTAGGGCAGCTCGTTAATACCTGATCTTGCTTCACTAGAACATTGGGCCAGAGACAGAGAGACAGAGACAGGGAGAGAGAATGAACACAGGAGGGAGGGAACCAGGCAGAAAGTCACAGACTTTTCATAAACCAGTCTTGGAAACAACTGCCCATCCCTTTTGCCCAATTCTATTCATTTGAACCCAGTCCCAAAGCCCATCCACTCTCAGGGGAGGGATGACACAGGCATGTGTGGCAGAGGCAGGGACGCTGGGAGCCGTCGTGGGGCGGCCCACCCACAGGCCGAGGTGAGACAGGACAGGAGGACCTGGAGGGTTGTATGTTATCTAGCACTCATCTATGGAATAAAGTACATTATTTCATTTTTATCTTTTAAAGGTTTTTACTCCAAGGACAATAAATGTAAAATAATGAATTCTAAAGGATTTAAGAATTAACTAAAGAACAAAGTCCTCCCACTCTAGCAGGTGGTGCCCCATTTCCCGCCCTCCCCCTCTGTGTATGCCTGTGCCTTTGCGGGAATCAGGCAGGGAGGATTCTGGGGCATGTGCTCTTCCAGAGCCCGGTTTCCCCTGGCGGACACTGCTCAGTCCATCCTCCTCCTCTTTTGCATTTCCTGGGGCCCCGAATCACAGCTTCCGAAGAGCCCCTACTGTGCATGTTGGGTCCATTTCCTATTTTCCCCCCCGCATCACTGTGCTGAAGGGAACGTCCGCGTCCACACATCTTTGTTTATAACAGATCCCTGGAAGTGGAGAGTCCCGGTCGAATGCAAACATGATTTTAACGTTGGTCACAGTTTCCAACGTCTGAGATCTCCTTGACCACTCTGAGCCTTGTTTGGGAAAGCAGGGGTTCACACTCTGGGGCTGAGACCCCTGGGAGGGCGGCAGAGGCGGGGCTGTGTGGGGGGAGGGCGTAAGCGTATGAGACAAGGTTTGTGCTGGACACACAGGGCGCAGTCCCCAGAGGCTGAGGTTAGGCCGGGAGCAAAGATGGTCGCCCCCTACGTCCCCAGCTTCCAGAGCTCCAGCTCCGACCAGTGACCCTGCCTGGGCCTGGGGAGGACTGTGGGTGTTGAGCTGCAGTGCGGCAGGGCCGGAAGCCCCTCCCCCTGCCCCCAGGAGCTGTTCAAGAAAGCGGTGCCCTACCACTGCCTGGGCTCCATCTGGTCCCAGAGGGACAAGAAGGGCAGGGAGCACCTGGCTTTCACCGTTGTGCCACTGTCACTCACTTCAACAGTGTGACCAACTGCGTCATCACCACCTGCCTCGGGGACCGGAGCGTGACGGCCCGCGCCAGGGCCGGGGCAGTGGAGCAGTCGATCCGGGGGTGGCCGAGGGATGCTGTGAGAGGGGCGGGGAAGTCCCTCTCCAGTGTTGGAGACTTCTTGTTCTTGGAGAATTGGGTCTCTGGCTTGCCAGCTGCTCCCTCTGGCTGGGACTTAGCTTCCTCCAGGCTGTTGGGTGGGTGGGAAGGGACGGGTCCTTCCTTCCCCAAACCAGCTCAGCCTGTGCCTGCAAAACCGCGCCCCATTGCTCCTTCTGTCTGCACTGTACTTCAAGGGGAGGGCACCCCACCTGCCCAGGGACAGGGTGCTGCTGGGAATGCTCTTGGCTAAGGGGCCAGAGGGGCTGCCCAGAGGGGCAGGTCTGGGCCTCCCCACTCTGCCCCGAGGACAGGTGCTGCTAACCACAGAGAATCCTGTAGGATTGTTGCCTTACACTGGGGAGCAGCCCAAGTCAGCAATAACTTGTTAGCGTGCGAGAAATCTCAGAGGACTAATGAATTCACGGCGGGTCCTTCCTGACCCCACTTCAGAGGTCTCTCTGTCAAAGGGGGCAAAGTGTCGCTCCCCGGCGCCCCCTGGCAGCCCCTACCCCGTGTCAGAGGTGGGACCCAGGAGACCCCTCCTGAGAGAGCGAAGGCAGAGCTCCCTACGCTGTAGGAGACGCGAAGCTTTAGCAGGGCCTCAGACCCAGCCTGAGGTGCAGGGGCTCCAGGGGAGGGAGAGCGGCAGGGAGAGCAGCTCAGCCGAGGCTCCCCAGAAAGCGGGAGGCCCTTCTGCAGGGAACAAAGAGGTTGCCCCAGCTGCAGGGACGCTCGTGGGGTCGCGGTAGTAACTACGGGAGACGTGATCAAGCGCCTCTGTGCCTGGCTCTGTTCTAAGCGCTTCGCAGAAGCTGCCTCGTGCTGTCCCGCCGGCCACCGGTCCGGGCCGTACTTGCGGGCGGGAAGGCGGGACTTCCTGACAGCTGGGAGGCGCTGGCTCGGGAAGGGCCCGTGGACGCGACAGGTGAGCGCAGGAGGCCCGGCCGGGGAGCTCGGCCGAGGTACGGAGGCGCCACGTGCGCGGTGCAGCCTGGAGGGTCCGCTAGAGGGCGCTGCGACTGCGGCGAACTCGGGGTGGGCGCGGGTTGGGCCTCGCGGGCCGCCGTCCGCGCTATAAAAGGCGCGGCGCGCGGTCGCGCGGCCTTTCCGGGATACGGGGATGGTGGGGTTCCGGACCCGCGCCCGGGTCCCCGCCCGCCCCAGCGCCTGCCGCCGGCCGAAGCCCGACCCCCGCGTCTCCATCGTGGGTCGCGATGGTCGAATGTGCGCCCGGGTCCGCGGGATAGGCGGGCGCAGAGGTCCCTTGTGTTGGCGGGGGTGGGTGCGGCGAGGTTCCGGCGCCTCCGCGTAGCATCGTGGGGCCGGGGCTGGGGGCGCCGCGGATTGCTATGCTTTCCGCACCTTCCCGGCTCTGAAGCCTCGAGAACACGGCTATAGGCAGCAGTAGTTTAGTGGGTGAGTCGGGACATTTCATTCGGAAATTGCCCCCTCCCGCCTTCAGCGCCACTGCTTTCCCTGCTTGCGACCTTGAGGGAGTCACGTTATACTCCTGGCCATCTGTTGTTTTGTCTTTAAACGGACTGGGTGTCACTGCTTACTGAGCGCTAAGAGTGAGGCGATTTCCGAATTATAGTGTGTGTGTGCAGCACAGTGGGTGTGAATGCGGTGGCCTCCTTGTGGAAGGGGTGGCTGCATTCATAGCCTGGTCCCTCGATCACCTGCGGTCTGCACTACTGTACTGTAACCTCCAATTTCCACACACCCCCAAATTAAACAGGGAGTAAAACACGGAGGGTACCTGGGTTTGGTGTGCAGACACGTGTAGGCCTGGAGATCAAATGCAGCAAAATAAAGCCTGGGTGAAGGGCCTTTTTGTGGACTTGTAAGGTTGTTATAAAGCGTGGGTTTTTTTTTTTCTCTAGGGAGTTTGTCTGCTGGGAACTAGGGGCCTGCTGGGGTCTCAGGTGAGTTGACACGTGTGCTGGGACAGGTTTGCGCTGAAGAATAATTTTTGGGCTAGTTGAATGCTTTTTTTGTTACATTCTAAGCACGGGGCCAGGGCATCCCTGTGGTCAGGGAATAAAAACTTGAGTTATTTAATCTTCTGTAGGCGCTGCCCCTAGAGGCGTTGCAGGTGTGGCTGCTGTGCCACATCTGTGTCGTTAGGTGGCGGAGAGAAGAGAGGCCTGACTGTGCCCAGCGTCCTGGCCCGTGGACGTGTGGATGATTGATAGTCTGACACTTGACTGTGCTGACTGGGGGTGTGTCTACTGGCAGCCTGAAGCCTGTCGTGTAAAAGCACTTTCATTTCCTCCTAGTTCTTGGCTGGCCCTGGAACACGAGGTTGCCAGGTGTGTGACGGCAGCAGGTAGGAGTGACCCGCTGGTGCAGTGATGAGCGGGAAAGGTGAGTGGGTTTCGGTAAGGCTGACTTGCTGAAGATTTGTCACATTGGATTAAAAAAGGGTGGCACTAAAATTTTCCTTTCTAGCGTGAGCTCGATAACACCACCTAACGATCTGGAATAATATGACTTATTTAGGTGGATCCACGGGTAGTTACTCTCTCTTAAAAGAAATTTTATAGTGGGTTGTGCAGCCAGAAACTCTAGAAATAAAGTTGCCAGGTTTAAACGTTACAGAGACAATTCCGAAGGCCGGCTGTGCTGCCTTACGTGAGGTTTTTCTGAATTCTAGAGGACTGTTTCCTGTGTTGCTTTGTATAGTGTACTTTGATCCGTTGATCTATCTAGGACCTCACTAGTGGCTCCCTGGGAGAGGGTGCAGAGATTTCTGACGAGGGTCCTCCTGGCTGCACTACGGTCCCCTGGGTTCATCAAACACCAGCCTATTGCCAGGTGCCAGCATAGGCAGCCCTTTTCAATTTTTGCCTCGGGCTGCCCATTGCGGGTCTGAAAGGTGATGGTGGAAAGGTGAAGGGTTCATGTGTTAGTAGCAGCTATCACTACTTTTTTGTATGTGAATTTGTTTATTTTATTTATTTTTGGCTGCGTTGGGTCTTCGTCGCTGCACGTGGGCTTTCTCTAGGTGCGGCGAGCGGGGGCTCCTCTTCACTGGAGCCACGGCCTCTAAGCGCTCGGGCTTCAATAGTTGTGGCTCGTGGGCTCTAGAGCGCAGGCTCAGTAGTTGTGGCTCACGGGCTCAGTTGCTCCGCAGCATGTGGGATCTTCCCGGACCAGGCCTCGAACCCGTGTCCCGTGCATCGGCAGGCGGGTTCTTAACCACTGCACCACCAGGGAAGCCCAGCCTCCACTAGTTTTAAGTACTGGCAGCAGTAATAACGGCAGCCAACTTTTCCTGCGCTGATTCTGGGCCGACCACTTTTGTTGTTCAGCACAGGAAGGACAGCGGCTGTTGGCCTGTGAACCTAGGCAAGGTGACCAGCCGACACGGTCCAGACGGTGCTTTTCTGAGCTCCTGGAGGCCTGCTGGGCGGGCGGGACACTGCCCTGCAGATGCCGGACTTGCTGGCACCACGGGTGCGGCAGCCCTGCTGCACCTGTGACATCGGGGCGGAGAGGAAGCGGCTATTTCTACGCTCAGTGCTCAGAACAGTGGGCGCTAAGAATGGTTTGTAGCCGGACATCACCAGAAGCTGCAGGAGGGAGCACCTTGTTTCCACGTGCGCTTGCAGTGGGAGCTGTGCGCAGGCCCTTGAAGACTTTGATGTTCTTTTCCTTTATAAAATGAAGCTCGTTGTGAGAATTAAATGAGATATGTGTACAGGCATATGGCAAGCTTTGGGGCAATGGGATTGACCAGGAGAGTCTCCTTACTGGAAATGAATGTTCTGTTGGTCTGCCTGGCGAGGAGTTTTTAGGAATCCTTGGGCAGGTTTGACCTGCATCCCTGGCTGAGGGCCGCTGAGGGGGTATCAAGGTCCTGTGGGGCTTCCAGGCCATGTTCAGAGTAGGACCCTAGGTGGGGATGCGGGGGGCCCAGAGCCACCGGTCCACGAGCGCTCGTACTCTGAGGACCTTGAGACGAGTCACTCTGGAAGGAAGGCCAGAGGTTCGCTCCTGGCCTTTGTCCTGTTGGTGAGGCAGAAGTCGGGCCACTTTGTGGAGCCCCTCGACAGGCCGACCGTAACCCTATAAAGAATGATCCTCCAGGCCAGGGGTGTCGTGGTCTCCTTGCAGGTGGAGTGCGTTTTGCTGTTTCCCGAAATGTTTAAGTTGGAGGGTTGGACAGAGGCTGTAGGCTAGCAGCTCTTCGACTAGGGGCGGTTGGTCCCCCCCAGGGCACGCGGCAGCTCGCAGGGCAGGAAAGGGACGGGGTGCTGTTGGCATCTAGCTGGTGGGGTCCAGGGCTGTGGCTGCATGTCCTGTGGTGCCCGGGACGGCCCCACAGTAGAGCTACAGGGTCCCAAATGCTGATGGGGCCAAGGCTGTAGAAGATAATTTGGGAGGGGTTCACGGACTGGATTCCGTTTCTCAGGTCCGTGGGCCCAGCTTGGTCCTCTGCGGCTGGTCAGTGGGACAGACCTGCAGGTGTGGCTCCTGTCACTCTAGGACTGGCTTCAGGACAGGTAAGTTGGGAGCGGGGTGCCTGGCTGGGGGTCTGACAGAACTTTTGGACCCTTTAATACAAGCACATGGTATCAATTGTGGGTGTGCTTTGAGGAGAGGTGAGAATGTCCAAGTAGCTGACAGTGAAGGCCACAGTGGGCAGAACTGGTGGTGAGGCAGGACAGTGGCCTGACCTCAGCCACCTCCCCCGTTAGCGTGTTGGCAGCAGATGGCCAGGCCTGTGGCTCAGGGCGGCCTGGCCGGGTGGCTCTGGCTGCAGCATCTGAAGGCTTGATCGGGCCAGAAAGAAGCATTTCCAAGATGGCATGCCCGAGGCTCCTCACGACGGGATAGCTGGCTTCCTCCAGAGCTGGCGTGCCCCAGTCTCAGCCAGCGCCGGTGCCCTTGGGAGGGACCGTAGGGTGGGCGGGGGCGGCCTGCACAGCACGTGTCTGGTTGGTTCTTCATCCACACTTCGGAAGTGTGCTCTTTATTTTGTTGTGTTTTTGAGAATCTTGAGCTTTCGGCTGCTACTAAGCAGCTACCAGGGTTTTTGCCCACTTCCTCGTGTCGTGTGCTGTGGCTTGTCGACTGGAGTCGGGTTGGGGTGACGGTGTAACTGCCGGAAGCAAGCCGACTTGCAGAGAGGGTGGCAGGTGGCGGTACATCCGGTAGGTCCACCTTTGAGCCCGGCGGCAGCTGGGTTTCCTCTCCCATCCTACTTGGTAGAACCTCCCTGGCTGAATTCCCCTGGAAACTGGGTGGAATGGTCAGAAGGAGAGGGGAGCAGGGCTTGGCGTGTCTGGCAGGAGAGGCTGAAGAGGCTTAAGCAGCTGTGTCCTTGTGTTCCGGAAGCCAGGTGCTCTGCTAAGGAGGCTCGACTGGGGTCCAGCCCACCCAGCGCTGGGAGGCGTGGCGAGTGGGTCATCTCTGTTTTCTGTCTGCAGATCCGGCCGGAAGAGCCCAGGGCACCGCCCTCAGTTCTCCAGGAGAGTGGAGCCAGGAGGGGTGTGCGCGACTCGGCACGGGGGCCGTGCGCGTCCAGTCTGCCGCAAGGGCAGTGGGGAGCCGGGGGAAGTCACGGCCTTGCGAATGTCCTCTGATGGAAAGGAACCTGCGGGCTTAATAAAATAGCTTGTGTGTGGAACGTCGGTGTGCTTTTCCCCCTTGGTGTGGCTCAGCGGTGCCAAGGCAGCAGGCGCGATACAGAACTGTGAGCAGAGACCTGGAATCCCCAGACTCCAGGGAAACAAGGTGACGGCCAGCCTAGTGAAGAGGACGGGACGCGGGGGCGGGGGCGGCAGCCCAGCAGGCGCCCCTCGTCTCGGGGCCCTAATCCTGGCTCCAGCCCGCTGGTCAGGGGAGCTGCACGGTCTCCTGGGTGAGCAGAGCCCACAGTCCTGAGCCGTTCTTCGCTGTGTTGGGTCATCTCCCCCCATCCAAGGGGAGAAATCTAGATGAGGTTTAAGAACTGGTGCTTTAAGAATGTGGATCTCATAGTTAAAACCTCGGAACACGTGTCTTCAGCACGAGCTGTTAAAGGGAACGGAAGGATTCAGCCCCTTTTCCAGGAGGGTGTCTCCTTGTGGGCAGAACCAGAGAATAAATGGGTCTTGAATAAACTGTCTTGACTTGCGTTTCTCTGTCTTATCAGCTGAGGGCCCAGCAGGAGTTGAGGGTGTGGGAGGGTCGGGCTCCTGGGCTCACAGCTTCCTGTTTCAGGGGCAGGAGGGAACAGGGGACCTTGGCTTTCTCCCGGGCAGTGGATGTTACACCTAGTGGCTCGTAGGCATCAGTGGAGCAGCCTTCATGGGCTGGGCCGCACTGTTCTGTGCAGGAAGCAGTACAGGGAGAAGTTGGTGTAGAAGGTCCTTACCGGAGAAAAATTCTGTCGGCCTACCCTCCCATCCCCATTGGAACCACACCGGATCCGGGCTGGGGGCTCAGCTGGCAGCGCCCTTGCCCTTGGCTCCAGTCATAACCCCAGCCAACCAACAGCCAGGATGTGGCTGCCCTCCAGCAGACCGTCCAGGCTGGGGTCTGGAGTGGGCTGAGGGGACTCGGGTGCTCACGGAAAATCCATTTATTTACACGCATGTTCTCCAAAGTAACAAAACCTTGGTCTCGGCAGGTCCCTTGGCCAGCCCTCGGGGCTCGGGCTCTAGGTCCTTCCCTCTCCTCCCAGCCTCACCCGTTCCAGCTGCACAGTCGCGTCTGGGAGCCTAGAAAACCCTGGGGGTGGTGGGTGTCCTGCCCCACGGCTGCCTGAGCTCTGGAGACCCATAGGGTCGACACTGGAGCAGCCCCGTCCTTCGGTGGGGGAAGGGGGGAGAGGGCCAAGGGCAGGAGTGGTTCTCGGGGCAGGGCGGGAGCGCCCGGCTGGCCGTCAGGTGTACTTGGTGTTGGAGATCTCCTTCCAGAGCAGGGTCTTGAGGTGGCTGAGCACCAGCGAATGGTGCGCCTCCACCTGGCTGGCCAGCCCGCTCAGCGTGGTGCATGTGCGCAGCTGCTTGCCCAGCGCGGCGCGCAGGCCGGCGGGGGCGCCGGGCAGCAGGTAGTCCTGCAGCAGCTCGCACACCTTGGCCAGGTTGGGCTGCACCAGGTCGCCCTTGCACTGCCGCAGGAGCGTGTCGCAGGGCGCCCTGCAGTCGCGCCCGTAGGTGCAGTCCGAGCTGTGCTCGCAGTGGCGGCCCCGCAGGAAGCGGCGCACGGTGGCCTCGGGTGCCACCTGCTGCAGGTCAGCCATCCTGAAGTCGTACTTGGCTGTGTAGCCCACGTTGGCTAGCGTGGTCTCGCACATGTAGAAGGTTCCATAGGCGCCGTGGAACAGCTCCTCCACGAACTCCAGCAGGCCGATGGCAATCTTGGCGCGCCAGGGCCACGCGGGCCCCAGCCACTGCTGCAGGGCGCCGTGCAGGGCGGGTGGCAGCAGCGGGCGCAGCAGGGGCGGGAGCACGGCCCCGGGCCAGGAGCTGTGCGGGACCCCCTCGGTGAGGTACAGGTCCCCGCAGTAGCCCAGCAGCCGGGAGGCGTGCTCCTTCTCCTGCAGGGACAGCAGCAGCAAGAACTCGTTCCGCTGCAGCAGGGCCCACACTGACTTGGCCTCGGCCAGGGACACCCTGTGGTCCTTGTTGAAGTCGGCCATGAGCAGGACCTGTCCGGCCAGCGCGGGCAGAGAGGGCAGGTCTCCCAGGTTTGCCTGCGGTTTGGGGGCAGGAGAGAGGAGGGCAGGGCGTCGGCCAGCAGTCTGCGCTCCGGACCCCGCATGTCCGCCAGGCAGGGGGAGCCCCGCCTCCAGCCGACAGGATGGAGGAGACAGCCAGGGACCTGCAAGGCCCCCTCGCCACTCCTGGAAGCCCAGCTGCGGAGCCTGGGGCCCCCTCACTGCTCATCTGCCCCTCCCGCTCTCCCCGAAGATGCCCCTGGGGCGGGGCCTCAAGCCTCTGGCTGCTCCCTGAGGGAGGGTCTCCTTGGAGCTGGGGGCGTAGCCAGGCACCTGGCTGGCCCGCGTGGCCTCCACCCAGCCTGCCTCCTGCCCTGTCACACGTCCCTGGGCATGAACTTGACTGGCCCCCAGGAGGGCCAACTGACCTTGAGAAAGCTGAGGGTCATCTCCTGAAACTCCTTAATCGAGGTGCCGCGGGTGGGCTTGTCAAAGAGGACCAGCTCCCGCCGGGGGGCCGCGTCTGCCCCCGCCTTCGAGTCCAGGCCCTCCTCGATGCCACACTTGATGGTCACCTCCTTGCCCTGCCAGAGCCCGCTGTACACCTGCACAGGACCACAGGGACCCTCCGTGCAGATGTCCCCCTCTGGCTGCACCGAGGGCGTCGGAGCCCTGGGGCTGACCCTGGCCCCAGCCTGCTGGGCTTACCTGCTGGCCCGGGACAGAGGAGAGGCAGGTCCTCCACTCCACCTGGTGCAGATGGCACAGGTCCTGGCAGATGGAGCCTGAGATGATGCCCTTGCGGTACTGGTCACACTGCGGAGAGGAAGAGGCAGGGAGTGGCCTGGGGAGGCGGGGGCTTGTGCTGCCCGCCCTCCGGCCCCTTCTTTAGCCAGATGCACAGGGAGAAGCTTTCTGCAGTGATTAGGTCGGGCTCTGGAGTAGCTGCCGCCCCCACTGGCCCCTTCTCGGCTCTAGATGAGGCCTTGCAGCCCCCTGAGTCCTGGGGGTCTGGGCTGACCTGAGCAGGTGAGGCCGGAGGGGATGGAGTCAGGCCCGTCCCTGCGGGGGGTGGGGGGGAGTCGTGGCGTCTGGATCGAGTGGGGGGGTGAATTCCTGGATGCGCATCACGTAGCCATGGTGCCCAGGCCCTTGGTGGAGAGGGCCTGGAGGAAGGAGAGGGAAGGGAGGTGCAGAGACAGTGCTGAGGGGCGGGAGGCGCCAGAGGCCCTGGACTCACCTATGGGGACCAGGGAGGCCACGACAGCCGTTCAGCCAGAGGAAAACGAAGAGACCACACGCTGTCATTCTGCCACGTTGGAGGGAGGCCCTCCACCACGGGGGTCTGTTCTGACCCGCGAAAAGCCCCAGGGCCACAGGGCCCTTGTGGGGGGGTCTGCCAGGGAGCCTGGGCGGCAGGGCTGGGGCAGGGCGGGGGAGGGGACCTGTCAGCCACACTGCCCACCAGTGTGGGGAGGGGCTTCCACGGAAGCTGAGGTGGGCAGTGTGTCCATCAGCCTCAGGGCTCCTGCGACCCATCAGACATCTCCCCTCCCAGCCTGTTTACTGGTGGGGACCCGGCCGAGCACCCAGAGGTCCATGGGCACCAGGTCCGCGGCCCCTGGTCCTGCCTTCCCCACACACACACTGGGTGGCCTTGGACAAGCTGTGGAATATCTTGGAGACGGCTGATACCCCCATGAGGCGGGCAGGTCTCCCCTGGAAAGGAGAGGGTGTCCCCATGGCCCCAGGGACAGGCCTCAGGAGAGCTGGGCCCAGCAGCCAGGGCACTCTGGGAAAACGGAAGCTGCAGTTCCTCTGGCTGGGAGGGGCGGGCGCCTCCTCTGCTCCCCCAGGGCCCCTCAGTCCTCTGCATGTTGGGGCGCTGCTGCGGGCACACAGGAGGTACTCAGAAAACACCCGCCAGCCCTGAGCAGTCTGCTCCCTGCAGGCCACTGGCCAGACCCCATCGCATGCCACCTTCCAGGTCTTGCTGCCCGCAAAGGCCCCTCCACCCCCTGCCAGCACCAGGCGGCCCGGGCTCATCCCAGACCTCCCGCCCCGCTCCCTGGCCCGAGGGGTCCCCAGAGCAGGGCCTTTTCCCGCCCGCGCCCAGAGGCCGGGCTCCATCCCCGCACACGCCTGCCCCTGGGTCTCCCCAGCTCCCCCCCGCCCCTGACTGTGAAGGCAGAGCCATGTGTCCAGCACCCAGCTCGGGCCAGGCCCCTGGAGGCCCCCAGTGAGCCTTTCTGGAATAAATGAGCTTGCCTGAGAATGGCCGGGAGGCCCGAGGCCTTCTCCTCTGAGCTGGGACTGCAACCTCGGTGCCTGGTGGCAGCCCCGCCCCCAGGAGGCCTGAGCCAACCATCAGTGGGCCCTGTACAAGTCCCCACGCACGGGCTCTCCCGCTCTGGAGCCCCGTGCCGCTCCCACCGCCACCTCTGGGCTTTCCCAAGTGTGGCCCCCCTGGGACCTTGCCCAGAACAGGCCTGCTGAGCCCTTCCGGGGCGCCACACAGCCCCCCAAGAGGAGTGCTCTCAACCTGCAGAGGAGGAGAAACTCCAGGCCCCTGGCCGGTGCGAGGCAAGGCTCCCCCTTCGAGACCCCAGGAGCTCTGCTGGGGCAGGGCAGGTCTGTCCCCAAGTGGCATGGAGGCCTCAGGACCCTGGTCGGCTCGCCAAGGGCTCCAACCTGCCCGGGGAGGCCAGGCGGGGCGGCCGGGGGTGGGGGTGGGGGATCAGAGTCTGAGGTTTGCCAAGGCCCCTTCGGCCGGCCTCACCCCGCCCTCCAGCCAGTCACTGCATCAGCAGGAGCAGTAAGCCACCCTGTGTGCACGCTCGTGGGTGCACAAGCGCTGGCGTGGACAAGCGCACGCAGGCTCGCGCCCTCACATGCACGTGCACGGCCTTGCCGTAGACGCCACGGTGGCGACTCAGCGCTGTCGCCCGTCTGAGGCCCCGAAGACCATGCCCCGCAGCCTCCTTTGCTGGACTCCTGGCTCCAGGAGGGGCCCTCAAGGCCACCAGTGCCTGCCTGTCCCCGTCTGGGCTAAAATGTCTCCCTCATGGACACCTCTACATCTGGCTCTGTCCATCTGCCCGTCCCCAGCCGCCCGCATCTGCGCAGCTGCCCTTGGCCTCCGCATTCCTCTCTGGCCTCCCCCGTGGCCCGCCAGGGGCAGCTCTGCAGTCGGCACGGTCAGATGTGTCTTAAAACCCACTGAGCCGGCGCCTCTGAGCCACGTCTCTAAGCTGCCACGGCAGGAGCGCTGGCCCAGGAGCCCACAGGCCTGGCCCGAGGTGACACTTACGATGACCACCTGGCAGATATGCCCGCGGCAGAGCTCAGCGTAGGACGAGTAGTGAACGTAGGCCAGCCAGCTGCCCGCGAAGACGCCCAGCCAGACCAGGAAGACGTACTTGACCCTGAGGCCCGGGAGCCGGCCCTGCGGGGGAGGGGGCCATGAGGGAGCGCCGCATTTGGGGTGCTGACCCCACGTCCCAGACCCCAGCCTTCCCGAGGGGTGCCCCTCCCTCCGGGGGCCAGCACCTGCCCAGCCCAACGTCTCCCTCCCCCTCCACCTACTCACTGTGGGTGGGGCCGGGGCCTGGTGTCTCCCAGACCTTTAAATCTCACGGGCAGGTAAAAATAAATTCCAAAATGAGGGAGATCTGGGGTAGACGCTCATTATTTTGCTGAATAAAGAGATTCCGAACAATTTTCCCTCCTGTCCTGCCCGCATCTCATAGTGACATGTAACCTCTGCACAAGGTCAGGCTGGAAGAGCACCCACACCCCCGCGCACTGTCCCCCTGGGTGGTGGAGATTTCGGGCTGGACCCGGGCCAGCAGGGGCCGCGGGGCTGGAGGCACGGTCACCCTGTGAGCCTTTAAGAGACACGGCCTCACCCACCCACGATCACAGAAGCCAAAGGGTGGATACAGCCCGCTTGTCCATTGACAGAGGAGTAGATAAACCAAGTGTGGTCCGTCCACACGACAGAATATTATACAGCCACGAAAAGGCAGAGAAATCCCGACCCAGGCTACAGCAGTCCCTGCCCTGGCCCCTGTGGGTCCTGTCGCCCATGGGCGAGTGAGCCCCTAGGACAGGAGGACATCATGTCCAGTGAAATGAGCCAGACACGAGACAGATCCTGTGATTCCACCCACGCGAGGGCCTCGAGTCAGATCCACAGAGACAGGAAGGGCTGGGGGCCAGGGGCTGGGGAGGATGGGGAGTGTCTAAAGGGGATGGAGTTTGTTTGGGAAGATGATGAGACGGGTTCTAGAGACGACTGATGGTGACGGCCGCACAACAATGTGAATGTGCTTAATGTCCCTGAACCGTGCACTTAAAAAGGGTTAAGATGCTCAATTTATGTGATGTGTAATTTACCACGATAAAGAACAGATAACCAGGACATGCAGCCCCGGCCCTGCTGCCACAGGCTCTGTCCCGGAAGTCGGGGCTGGGCCGGGAACTGCTGCTATGGAGGGCTCAGCCCCTCTGCCACGTTTCGCCAGCTGACAGGTAGAATCTCAGGGTGGGAGAGTCCCAGAGCCCTGCAGGAGCTGGGGGCGCTGTCTCCCATGCAGCCCCCAAGCCGGGATTGCAGGGGCATCAACTTCCTTCCCCCCCCCCCCCCCGGTAAATCACAGGCCTCACTGGCTGCTGTCCAGGGGCGGCCAGCTGGTGGGATGGGGTTACCACGTGCTGACCCACGCACGAGCTCAGACACCTCGACCAGGCAGCTGAGCCCCCGAGAACAGGGCCGGGCCCAGGGCCCAGGAGGGCAGGAGGGCCTGGGGCTTCAGGCCAGCCTGCCCTAGAGGGGAACCACTGCCAGCACTGTCACGCACCCTACCACCCGCGGGCCAGGGAGCGGCTCCAGTCCTGGTTAGTCCTGGGTCCTAGTCACCTGGGGGCTGGGGCCGAGAAAGGGGCCAACGGGTCCCCACTGAGGACAGGGCAGGGCCCTGCAGGCCCAGCCCAGGCATATGTGCTCATTTTTACGGTTCTTCCAGGAGAGGCGGGGTCCTCACCTCCTGCTTCCCTAGCACCGACTCACGCGGAGGTGCCGCAGCAGGAGGGCCTCTGAGAGCTCCAGGGGCAGGCTCGGAGCCTCAGAGGCCAGGGGTGGCCCTGGGGCCGAGTGAGCGGGTCGGGTCTCAGGCCCACTAGTCCCTGCCACTGCATCTGTTTCCGCCAGTTTTGTTCAAAGGGAAAAACAGGAAAGCACAGGGACAGTGGGTGGGGGGCCGGGGAGCTGGGGGTGTTGTCTGGAAGGATGAGGTCAGAGGACTTCCAGCCGCTGGTGACCCACGCCCCGAGGTGGAGGTGGGCAGGGCCTCTGGGGGGCCAGCGCTGGCAGTCCTGGGGGGATGGCCAGGACGAGGGCAGGCTGTAGCCTGCACTGGACCCAGGGGCTGCCCTGGGCTGGACCCAGGCTTCCCAGACTGACTGCGGGCCCACCCTGGACACTGCCCAGTGTCCCGCCAGACGCCCTCTGGCTCGGGCCTTCAGGTGGCGGCCCAGCTCCCAGGACACCGTCCGCACTTGCCTAGCTGTGACCGACCCCCGGGCCCTCATCTCAGGCGGGCACCTCCTCCAGAAGTAGTCCCCGCCCTGGCTCTCGTGGGTCCTGTCACCCCTGGGCGAGTGAGCCCCTGGGACAGGGAGTGCGCTGCTCCTCAGGGGGTCCTGTGCAGCTGCTCCCCCACCGTGGCCTGCCCGGCTCCTCGTGGAGCCGCTTGGGGGGGTCACTCGGGGGACAGTAACAGCACAGCGATCGGCAGCCTTGGGGCCAGTGACCCACATGCGCCACGACCTCCAACCCTCACTACCAACCCAGGAGTGTGCTTCACAGGCAGGGAAACTGAGGCTCAGGGTGTGTCCTGACATTAACGGGGGTCCTAGGCTCAAACCACTGGGAACCCCCCAGAACCCCTCTCCTGTCCATGCCCATCTGCCGTTCCCGGGCTGAGCTCAGAGGCCTGACACCCAGGGTCCGGGACCCGCGGCTCTGGCCTCCCCTGCGGCAGCCCCATCAAGGCCTCTTCCGCAGGACGGGGGCTGCTGCACCCCCTGCCTCCCAGCCTGGGGGTGGACACAGACCCTCAGCTCTCACCTTGCCCAGCGTGGGGTGGGGACCGCCATGAACCCAAGGCCCCAGGCGGGCAGGAAGGGCTTCTGGCACAGACAAGCACGGGTTACCTGGCTCCCACCCTTCTCCACAGAGGGGAACACGGTGGCCTGGGCTCTGATCAGGGCTGTCTCCTTCCGCCCAGGGGCTGGGGTCCTGGAGGGCACTGAGGTCGTAGGTGTGGCCTGGATGATTTGAGACTCTGATGTGGGCCTGGCTCAGATCACCCAAAGCAGAGGTGACAGGGGTCCTGACAGCTGGCACCCGAGGCAGCCTGGGCCTCCCCTGCAGATGGCAGGGTCTTGAGAGGGACAGTGATTCGCCCAAGGTCACTGTGGGGTCAGGGCACGCTCCTAATCTCGGGCTGGCTGGGGGATGGCCCGGGGGGAGGGTAGTCCTTAGGGTGGTCCTATGGGCCCCAAGTTTTCCATCACAGAAAAACAAACCTGGTCTTTTAAGTAGAGGGAAGCGGAGCGGACTTGCTGTGGCTTCTGGGCCTGCGGGAGCAGGTCCAGCCCGCGGCGGGGTGGGGCCTCCTGCAGCCCCAGAGGCAGGGGGGCCACCCTGCAGCATCCGCGGGGCCCTGCCGCTCCGCTCACCGCATGGACAGCCCTCAGCCCAGTCCCCAGTCCCCTCCCTGCCCCCAGCCTCCCCGGGAGCCACGCACCGCAGCGCTCGTCGGCCTTGAGTCCCGAACCCGCCCCGGGCCCCAGGCTGGACGCCGCGCGCCCCCGCCGAGGCCCGGGCCCCACAGCGGGCGGGGCGGGGGCGGGCGCCGGCCGGGGCCGGGGCGGGGGCGCGCCTACCTGCAGGCCCTTGGAGAAGGGGCAGAAGAGCACCAGGTGCGCCAGGCGCCGCAGCCGCCGCATGGTGGGCGCGGGCCGTGCACCGGCCCGGCTCGGCTCGGTTCGGCTCGGCCTCAGCCCCGCGGGCCGGCCCGCAACGGCCGCCGCGCCTCCTCCCCGCCCCGCGTCCGCGCCGGAGCGCTCGCCTCTGACGGCCGGGCGGGCGCGCGCGGAGGGGAGGCGCGGGGAGGGGGCGCGGCGGGGACGCGCGCGGGGTGGGGGCAGGGAGCAGAAGGCGGGAGAGGGCGCGTGGCCGCGAGGGTGGCGGTGCGGGGGCGCGCGGCGGGGAGGGAGGGAGGGGGAGGGGGGGAGGAGGGAGGGAGGGAGGGAGGGAGGGCCGGGGGCGCGGCGGCGAGCCGCGGTGCTGGTGGGAGGTGACTGCGGCCCCGCCTCCACCCCACCGCCCCCTTCCCCGCGCCCCGCCCTGGAGAGAAAGGGGAGGGCGCCGAGGCCCCGCCCGCCCGCGCCCCCAACCCGCACCCTTGAGCGGCGGGGTTGTCACAGGCGGGGCCGTCGTCACGGGAGGGGACTGTCACGGGCGGGGCTGTCGCGCGGGCCCCTGCAGAGAAGAGACGGGTGGTGGAGCCGGGCGGCCTGAGGAGGTCCCACGGTGCAGGGCCGGTCGCGCGGGGCGCGGGAGGGGCGGTGAGCCCAGGGACCGGGGCGTGTCGCGGCTAGGTCCCTAGTGGGGTCCCGCGCCAACCACCCGGCCTGGAGGGGCCGTGGACACTGCGGCAGCGTTTGCCTCTTTCTCCCACTGTTTAAAGAAATACAGGCAAATGCGCCCTTTCACTGTGCATCTCTGCCGGTGTTTACACAGACAGCCCTGTGGGCACCACCGCTTTCAGGCTACAGAACAGTTCCACCCCCGACAGACCCCGGGGCCCCTCTTCCTTCCAGCCCTCCCGTGGCCCAGCCCTGGGGAGCTCGGGCTCTTCCCCTGCACGTCACATATATGGAATAAAGCAGCCACAGCCTTCAGGTCTGGCCTCTGTCATGAGGCAGAGGGCGCCGGAAATTCAGCACCCCCTCTCTGCCAGGGGGACTCCCGGCACCAGGCACCGGCTTGAGCCAATCGCCACCTGAAGGCCCTCGGAGTTGCTTCTGGCTTTGGGAGAGCAAGAGCAGAGCTGCCATCAAGTCTGCATTCGAGGTTCTGTGTGAAGGAAATCCATTTTCCCTGGGGTTATACAGAGCAGGGACGCTGAGCGGTGCGGTCAGGGTAGGTTTAACTTCCTCCAGAGTTGCCAGGACGTTTTCGGGCTGCGCGTTTACATCCCACTGCAGGGTGTGGGAGTTCTGGTTGCACCACATCCTCAGCAGCGCTTGGTATTGTCTGTTTTTAAATTCTGGCCATGCGGGACTTCCCTGGTGGTCCTGTGGTTAAGACTTCGCCTTCCAATGTAGGGGGTGCGGGTTTGATCCCTGGTCGGGGAGATAAGATCCCACATGCCTCGCAGTCAAAAAACCAAAGCATAAAACAGAAGCAATGTTGTAACAAGTTCAATAAAGACTTTAAAAACGGTCCACATCAAAAAGAAAAAAATTCTGGTCATTCTACTGAGTGTGCAATGGTGTTTCTTTGTGGTTGTTATTTGCATTTCCTCAACAACTAATGATGTTGAATATTTTTTACGTACTTAGTTGCGACCTGTATATAATCTTTGGCAAAGAGTCTATTCAAAAATTTTGCACATTTTTTAAAATTGTTTCCTTGTTGTTGAGTTCTCACAATTTTCTCACAGTTTTGACAATTCTTTTATATCTACTGGAAACCAGTACATTATCAAATATGTGATTCGCGGGCTTCCCTGGTGGCGCAGTGGTTGAGAGTCCGCCTGCCGATACAGGGGACACGGGTTCATGCCCCGGTCCGGGAAGATCCCACATGCCGCGGAGTGGCTGGGGCCGTGAGCCATGGCCGCTGAGCCTGCGCGTCCGGAGCCTGTGCTCCGCAACGGGAGAGGCCACAACAGTGAGAAGCCCGCGTACCGGAAAAAAAAAAAAAAGATTCGCAAAGATTTTCTCCCAGTCTATGGCTTGCCTTTTCATTTTCTTAACAGTGCTTTTCAAAGAGCACAAGTTCTTAATTTTGGTGAGGTCCAATTTGTCCATTTTTTCCTTTTTTTCATTTGCACCTGTCAAGTCTAAGACACCTTATCTTTGCTTAACCCAACCCAGGGGCACAAAGATTTCCTTCTGTGTTTTTCTTCTAGAAGTTTTACAGTATTAGGTTTTACACTTGGGTCAGTGATTCAATTTGAGCTAATTTTTGTACATGGTGCAAGGTATGGGTCAAGGCAGTGTTTTGGTTTGGGGGTTTCTGTTTGTGGGTTTTTTGCATGGACATCCAGTCGTTCCAGCACATTTGTTGAAAAGATGAGCCCTGGGATGGTTCTGTAGCAGAGTGCCTCCGACGAGACACTGCCCTGCAGGCAGTTTCCCCAGCTCCCAGATAGTGGTTTTCCAGCAAGTTCCGGAGGGCAGATTTCCTGCAATTCTGCCAACACCACAGTGACTTCTCTGCTGTCCCGAGAGCCACAGCTGAGCTCTGCCGACAAGATCTCAGCCTGGGTGCTGGGGTTCCAGCTCAGCCCTACAGGTTACTTCTTTTTTTTGGCTGTGCTGCGCGGCTCGTGGGATCTTAATTCCCTGACCAGGGATCCAACCCGGGCCCTCGGCAGGAAAAGCGCGGAGTCCTAACCCCTGGACCACCAGGGAATTCCCTACAGGTTACTTCTTGTGTCTGGTCTTCACTCCAATCCTCCGTTACAGTTAGGAATTCTTGTAGCAAACTTTCCCGCTTGAGATTGCCATGTGGCTTCTGTCTCCTGATGGGACCCCAACTGACACAGGTCCAGTGCAAAAGGGACGTGGGCATTTTTATTTTTATTTATTTTTTTGGTCACACCACACGGCTTGCGGGATCCTAATTCCCCAACCAGGGCTTGAACCCGGGCCCTTGGCAATGAAAGCGCAGAGTCCTAACCACTGGACTACCAGGGAATTCCTAACATGGACATTTTTATAAAACTTATGGAGACCCATTACCCCCCACACCGCGGGCACCCAACGTCCTCAACCAAATGATTGTCATACTCGGATTGATGACCAGGATGGTCCCATAAGAGAGTCCAGGTGGCTGGACCAGGATTAAGTCTGCACCCCCTCGATCCCCTTGTGGACCCTCCAGGCTGGCCAGAGGGTCCCCTTAGGAGAAGGGAGAAGCATCTGCACAGGAGGGTTGGGGTAGAATCCTGGTTACCTCCAAAGGATCTGCATAACCGCACCCCCACCCTTTCATGCTGGTCATTGCCAAGATGACCAAACAGAGGTGCTCCTCTCTGGGGACAGCCACATTCGGTGACCAAGCTGCCTGGCTAAGGTGTGTGGGCCAGGAGGAAGGGATGGAGGTAGAGTCAGAAATCTCCTAAGCGAACTTTGGAGAGGCCATTCCAATGCTCTGTGACACCAGCGGCTGTGGACACTGGGAAGCGGGGAAGGGCCTCTGGCACCTTGACTGCCAGCCCACGGTGGGGCGGCTTTTGTGATGAAGAAGCACCATTTCAGGCTGCTCAGAGCCATGTCGTGCCTTCTCCGTCTTTGTGTCCTCACATGACCTTCAGAGACCCTATCTCCAAATAGGCCACATGCTGAAGTTCTGGGTGTAGCTTTGCGCAGTGGCAGCATCCTAGCCAGTGAGGTTTATCCGAGGCGCGATTATTGCTAACTGAAGTTCTGGGTGACCATGAACCCCGGGCGGGGTGGCGGGGGCTGGGGCACTATCCAACCCAATACACAGACCAAACAGGTACATCATTGGAAACGGCCCAAGAGTCAGTGAAAGTATAACACGTTTTATCAAGGGACCCCAAAATAGAAATGGCTGAATCAGGAGAGAAGTGTATTTCTCTCTCATGTAGCACTCTGAGTGTAAGCGTCCGAGGGCTGGTACGGAGACTGCACTTTCTCAGGGACCTCCTCAACACCTGGTTTCCGTCAGTCTGGCAGTCCAGAATGGCTGCTCCAGCTCCAAACATCACCTCCACACGCCAGCAAGGAGGAAGAGCAAAAGGGACGTGAATAGCAAAAAAAAAAAAAAAAAAAAGGGACGTGAAGAGCATGACTTTCCCTTTAAAGACAAGACCTAGAAAAGCATACCTCTTCTGCTCACATCCCATTGGCCAGAGATTAGTCATATGACCTTTCTTGCTGCAAAGCCTGCAGGGAAATGTAGTCTTTTTTTTCCTGGGCAGCCGCATGTTCAACTAAACTCTAGGTTTTTCTGGTGCCCCTCAGCCTCAGGCACAAGTATGTCACGGGGAAATTGGAGAAATGGAGACTTGGGCCCTGGGCACGTTGCCCTTCCAGACATAGCTCATCCCACTGCCGCAGGCCCCGCTGACCTAGGACTGAGGTCAGGGGTCACGCAGTTCCCTTCAGACAGGTGTTTTGGGAGGTGTGGATGCCTTCAGGCTCAGGCCAGGCCTGGGGAATGTGATGTCTGCATTAAGACCCAGAGGATGGGGGCAGGGGGAGGGAAGGGGAGGATGGAGTCCAGGCAGAGGAACAGAACGTGCAGAGGCCCAGAGGCACTGGACCGTGGGCAGACGTGGAACCTGCACTTTGCACGATGGATGTTGGCACATTCAGGTGACGCAGCAGCAGGGCTGTGAGTCCCTCGTGCCTCTCTCTGCACTTACACTTCGCTGTTCCGACTAGGCGGGTGTCTGAGGGTCCTGGGGGTCTCAATCCGACGTGTGTTGCCCCGTTCTCTCACTCGCGCTGCGTCTCCACCACGTGCTTGTCAGTCTGATCTTGAACTCATGTCTACTTGACCTTAACCCATGGGAATCCCATAGCTCTAAATCCAGGGTGCTGGGAGGGATTGCGCCTATGCGGGTGGGGGCCCCGCAGAGCTGGAGGTGCAGGGCTCAGGGCACAGCCGCGGGCATCTGCCCTCGGGGCCGGGGTCTTCCTGCCTGCTCACCGCTCACCTGCTCCACAGAGGTCAGAGGTCTTGGGAGACTTCCGCTTCTCAGATCCCAGAATCCAAGTTTTGTTTTTGCAGTGGGAGGGTCCCTTGGGTGTCTAGTGCACTGCCTGCAGTGAGCTGAATAGTTGCCCCCAAAAGAGATGTGTTCACATCCTCACCCCTGGACCCTGTGAATGGGGCCTTATTCGGAAAAAGGATCTTTGCAGATGTCATTAAGTTAAGATCTTGAGAAAAGGAGACCACCCTGGATTACCTTGAGGTGGGGGGCAAATCCAATGACCAGTGTCCTTATCGGAGACTCACAGAGCAGAGACAGACACAGGGGAGAAGACGGGGCAGAGGCAGGAGCCGTGCTGCCCAGGCTGAGGAACAGCTGGCCAGCAGGAGCTGGGAGAGGGAACGGCCTCCCCTGGAGCCTCCAAAGGAAGTGCGGCTCTCCACACCAGGATTTTGGACTTCTGGGTTCCAGAACGGGGAGACTAAATTTCTGTCATTTTAAGTCACGCTTCGTGGTAATTTGTTACGGGCGGTGCTTTCAAGAACCAAAAAGTTCCGTGTCTGGAACGTGGCTTGCAGCAGGGGCCCTGGACAGATGGGGCTGGTGGGCCTGGTCCTGTGAGGATTCCAGCTCCTGCCCCGGAGTCTGGACTGATCCTATTTTCCAGACGCTAAGGGATTCTTTTCAAAATGCCTTTTGGACTCCTCCTGGCACTTCTTCTTCCCAGAATATTCTCCCTATGGATTCTTTTTTTTTTTTGGATTCTTTTCCACGCATCCAGTTGCAAAAGCGTCTCGTATCAGTGATCCACTGCGGTATAACAAAGCACCTCAAACCAGCGGCTCAGAACAGCAAGCAGTGCTGCATGTCAGGAATCCCGGAGCACCTCAGCCATGCGATCCTGGCCCAGGATCTCTGTGACATTGATGTCAAAACGTCAGCCGGGCCTCTCGGTCCTTTGAAGGCTTACGTGGGACTGGAGGACCACGTGCTGGCAGGTTGGTGCTGGCTGGAGGTCAGCTCCCGGCCATGCTGACCTTTCAGCGGGGCTGCGTGAGCACCCTCACAACATGGTGGCCAGCGATCTGAGCTCCAGGCCAGGGCCGCGGTCCCTGGGAGTTGCACACCAGCACTCCCCCCTACGCCGGGAGTGAGGGTCCCCGGGGTTTCCTGGGGGCCTGCACTACACATCCCCAAGGATGAGTCAGGTCTACACGGGGAGGCTACAAGGGGATTAAACCACAGCAGGAGACCCTGAGGTTAGACCCAGCGCAGAACTTTCTTAGCGTGACACCGAACAATGCAGGATATCTCCCGGAGCGTGCTCACAGGAGCCCTGAGATGGAGGACGGTTCCTCCACGCTCTACAGATGGCCACCCGGGTCCAGAAGAAGAGCAGCCCCTCCAAGCCACGCGCTGCGGTGATGGGGCCGGGATTGGAGCCCATCTGCTGACTCTGGCCCAGCCTTCCCCTCCCCCCTGACACCCCTGCTGTCTTGGCCTAGCGCCACGGGCCTGTTTTCCGGGTGAGGCCCCCTGATGCCCTTAGTCAGATTGTGTGGTCCCCTCGCTCTCCCTCCTGTGTCCTCTCTCCCCTCTCTGTCACTCCCTCCCTCTATCCCCTCTCCCCCCACCTCCTCCATCCCCACCCTGACCCGCTTGCTGTCTCTGGAGAGGGGCAGAGGTCACTGTCCTGCAAGGTCTTGGTCCAGGCCGAGGTCCAGCCAGCCTCGGGGAGACAGAGGACACCATGGACTCGGCAGCACAAGGGCCTCAGGCTCAGTGGCCCGAGCCTGTACCCTCCTGACAAGCATTCCCAGGGCCATGCGTTCGGTCAGCCAGCCCTGGGCCGGGCCCTGCTGTGTGTGTGTATGAGTGTGTGAGAGAGAGAGAGAGAGAGTGTGTGTGTGTGTGTGTGTGTATGAGAGTGTGTGTGTGTGTGTGTGTGTGTGTGTGTGTGTGTGTGTGTGTGTAGGCTCACGGGTGCCTGCACGCCCAGCCCTGGGCTGGGATGAGGAATCCAGCAGTGATAGGGGCCGGACAGAGACAGACTCGGCCCTGGCTGCGGGGGCCTCAGGGTCAGTGGAGAGCCTGACACTGCCGGGCAAATGGAATGGGGGTCCCACGGGGAAGCCCAGCACTAAGGGGGCCTGAGTGACCAGCAGATCAGGAGGGCCTCTGTGAGAGGGTCTTTTGGGCTGGGACGCACCCAAAGGGGCCTGCTGTGGAGGGGAGGGGGCATGCGTGGAACTCCTGGCAGAGGGAGCAGCATTGGAAAAGGCTCTGAGGCAGGAAGGGGCAGATGCGTTCCGGGGCTGAAAGAAGAATGTGAGGGGGTGCTGAGGGTGGGATCACCGGGAAAGACAGTCTGCTGCCCAGAGGGAGCGAGGGAAGCAGGTAGGAGGCTGAATCCCCCGGGACTGCGGCCCGCGTTCTCACGGTTCCCAGGGCCTGCCCCCTCCCCCATCAGCGGCCCAGGGACAGGGGACGGCGGCGTCTCTTCCTCAGCCCCCCTGGGGTGGGGGTTCCATGCAGTGTTACCGTGGAAAGCAGCAGGTTAAAAGCCTTTGACCCAGAAATGTCACCTGCTGGAACCCGTCCTAAGTTAATCATTAAGGAAGGGGGCACAGATTTCGCGGGTCACTCAAGCAGCCTTGTTAAGAGAAAGTTCAGAGCACCCTAAACGCCCCCGCCGAGAGGGGACTGGTTACATAAATGAAGGTCTGTTCAGGCAGCACAGTATTCTGCAAACCTTAAAACAGAGCTGCAGCCCTGGGCCCTCAAACGCCGGACGCTTCTCAAGAGATGCACGCTCTCCAGGGCCCGGGGACCTGCCCCACACCCACAGGGAGGCCACAGCCTGCTTCGATGCCTTCAAAAGTCCACGATGTGGGGGAGAAACAAGTCTTTCTGATGCCGAAAGGAAGCTTATTTTCATGATGACGTTTAGACAAGTTCTTTTACGTGTCATCCAAATGAAAAAACAACATTTAAAAACTTCCCTTGTAATTTGTGGACCCCAAGGATATAGCCGAGGACTCTATTCTGATGAGAAAAGCAGAGCAAAGAAAAGTAGGGGGAGCGTTACCCCATTTGTGGGAACTCACACAGGTATGCAGGTGTACATTGATGGGTGCGTATAAGAAAAAATCCTGAAATCTGGAAAGCCACACCCTTAGATGCCACAGTGAGAGCACGGGTTAGGTGTCGAGGGTCCAGGTGACTTGTTTATTCTTGCCCACCTGTATCTTTTTCACTGAGGTGAGAGTCATGTAACATAAAAGTAACCATTTTAAGTTGCAGAATTCAGCGGCCTTTACCACATTCACAGTGTTGTGCGATCAGCACCTCTGTCCAATCCCAGAACATTTTCATCCCCCCGAAAGGAAATCCCCGGACCTCATAAGCAGTCACCCCCCATGCACCCTCCCTCCAGCCCCTGGCACCCACCAATCTGAGTTCTGCCTCTAAAGATTTTTCTAGATATTTCATATAAGTGGAATCGTACTATATATGCCTTTCTGCGTCTGGCTTCTTTCACTTGAAATTAGCTTTCGATGTTCATCTGTGTGGTAGCACGTGTCAGAGCTTCATCCCTGCTCATGGCTGAACGGTATCCCATTGTATGCACGGACCACGTACGATGGACTATTATTCCATTCGTGAACAGAAATGTACATTCATCGGTGGGCGCACGTTTACCTGTATCTTTTACAGTGATCGTCTAAGACCTCCCGTGGGAAGGGATGAGTCAGCCTCAGGGGCCATTTCCCCGCGTTCTCTCCCAGTTCCTTCCCCTCTCCTGTCCTGCTGCCCTTTCTCCTCCACCCCCACCTGCTTTGGAGCTTCAACCCACCTGACGTCAGGATCTGCAAGAGGTAAAGTTAGGACTGTTATCAACACAGATCATGAAAACGGCTCGTGTTCCACTCTGGGCTCTTTCAGATCTACGGTACCTGAAGACACCCAGCAGTGCCACTCCAGTCGCAGAAGGACAAATGTCGTGGCCCTAAGAAAGGGGAGCTGTGCACGTGTGTAGGTGCGTGTGCAAACATGCAGGGACTGTTCACGCACGTCGAGGGTCTGGAGAAGGCGTCAGCCAGCCCCGCCGTGGGACGCCAGCTCGATCCGGTCTCCAAAGGGCAAAGAGGACTGGGGTGGACTCCCCGTGCGGGCGTCTTGGCCTCGCTGTGTGCAGTGTTCCTCTAAGAGAAACACGGAGGGGAAGCTTGCCCAGCTTCTTCTCTGTGGGACGGGCCCGGTGGGCACAGGAAGGGGAAAGTTTACCTAGAGGCAGCTCTGCGGGATGACCACAGCAGATCAGAACCCACAAGCCACGTCCTGGGGGGTGAGGCCTCTCCCTTGAGGCTGCCCTGTAGGGCTCAGTCTTCTGAAGGCAGGTTCTCCCCAGAGGGGGGCTGCATGTGGGCAGCACCCTGCGGGACCCCTGTGGCCTTCAAGGCGGGCTCCTGTGCTGCTGTGGTGTCACTGGGCCAGGCGCTGAGCGCCTGCCAGGCCTCCTTACGCTTTGTCTCACCAGCCAGGCCATTTTCCCTGGGCGGGCCTGAGCTTCTGCCCAGGCACTGAGAGGGTGGTGTGAAAACAGATCCACCTTCAGTGCTGCCTGGGCTGCCGCGGGGCAGGGACCGAGCTCTCATGGACGCTCAGGGTCAGACAGAGCCCGGGATCTGGCCCCGCACCCGCGGGGCTTGGCTGCGGTGGGAGGATTCCGCGTGTGCCCTGGGGAGGCCCTGGCCAGGGTGGACCCCGCACACGTCTCTCCCGTCTGGGGCGGCGGTGCCCCACTGACCCCACGTGGGCCGTGCCCTGGGAGCCCGTGGCGCTAGGAGCGAGCCAGCCAGCCCTCCACAGCGGCCACTGCCTCCGGTGGGGATTCTATTCAGATGGCCGGGCCATCAGCCCCAACAGAGCAGGCAGGGCCTCCCCAGATGCTGGCCTTGGAGGGATTTTGGGGGCTGAGGCGGGGGTGGGGCAGGTCCAGGCAGAGGTGAGCGGATCTGCCTGGGAGCCCCTGCCCCCTCGTGGTGCCCATCCGCGTAGGGGTCGTGGCTGCCGCATTGCTGAGTCCACCTGGAAGCAGAGCTGGTGACCAGGCCCGGGGTCTCCCATGGGTCAGGACCCCCAAGGGTAACTAGGAAAAGCCACCTGCCGGCTAGGACAGCCCAGGGCGCGGAGAGGCTGCAGGACGTCCGGGGCCACACATCTGCTCATGGCTGCTGTGACCCCCCAGGACCCCAACACGGAGCCCGAGCAGGGCCATTGCCCGCCAGGCCCATAGCTCAGGACCCTGGGCCCACAGCATTTTAGGGGTCCACAGAAGTGCTTTCACCTTTTTTTCAGCTCAGAAAGGAAACAGAAGGAAAAAAGTGAACTCCTATGGTTCCTTTTATACCAACACAGGCATAAAATAAATCTTCAATATTTTCACAGAGGAAGGAGCCCACGGAGGCCGAGTGTCGAGGACCCACCCCGGCCCCAGCGGGGAGGACCAGAGGCGCTGGACCGAGAGGAAGGCCTGTCAGTGCAGAGCTAGGGAGGAAAGCAGGGAGGCGAAGGTGAGAAGGGTTAGGGAGAGAGAGGGAGGGAGAGGGAGGGAGAGATGGGGGAGGACAGTCACAGAGCCGGAGCTGGGAGCCCACAGCCTTGGTGGCGGGTGGCAAGCTCTGCTGCCCCCAGCCTCCAGGGGCGCGTGGCCAGGCGCTGCTTCTCCCGTCCTGTGCGCACCGAGGGGACAGGGAAAGACGGCCTGCACCGGGCTCCGATCCTGTGCCGGGTGCACAGATGGGCGGGGTTCGGAGGAAGGGAACGGAGCTCAAACGGAGCTCCAGCGGGTGGGAGGCGAGAAGTCCCCCCAAACTCTGCACAACCCCCGACACCATCTCGGCCATAGGGTGGGGGCCAACAAGAGCCCGAGAGTGCCGGCCGTCCAGGGCCAACCACTGTGTGCATCGCCGGGGCAGCCAGCCCTGGGCCAGGTTGATTCTCTGGGGGTTGTGCCCCGCCGGGGAGTGGAGGGGCCCGGGAAGCGGGAGGGGGGTTGGGGGGCGGACCCTGGAATCCGGAGCTCCTCCCTCTGTCCTCCGCCCTGTGGCCAGGGCTGCTTCCACTAGAAGGCAGTGCTGCTCAGCCGTCGGCAGAGGCCGGGCCAGCCCGGCAGGCGCAGCCAGAGTGAGAACTGGGGCTGCGGTGCAGGATGGGGCCCTGCTCTGGGGAGGGGGTCACCGGATGCAATACAGGACACCTGGTGAGATGTCCATTTCAGATAAACAACGAATGACATTTTTTAGTATGGGACGTCCTTGTCCTAAAATAGTATTCCTTGTTTATCTGCCATTCAGATCTTACCCAGTGTCCTGTATTTTTTTTAATTAATTAATTTATATTTATTTTTGGCTGCGTTGGGTCTTTGTTGCTGTGTGCGGGCTTTCTCTAGTTGTGGCGAGTGGGGGTCACTCTTCGTTGCTGCGTGCGGGCCTCTCATTGCAGTGGCTTCTCTTGTTGCGGAGCATGGGTTCTAGGCACGCGGCCTTCAGTAGTTGTGCCGCACGGGCCTAGTTGCTTCGCGGCAGGTGGGATCTTCCCAGACCAGGGACTGAACCTGTGTCCCCTGCACTGGCAGGCGGATTCTTGAACACTGAGGCACCAGGGAAGCCCAGTGCCCTGTATTTTTAAAAAATATTTTACTACTGATATTTATTTTGTTAAAGTAATTTTACTTTATTTATTTATTTTTTGGCTTCATTGGGTCTTCGTTCCTCACACGAGCTTTCTCTCTAGCTGTGGCGAGCGGACGCTACTCTTCGTTGCGGTGCGCAGGCTTCTCGTTGCTGTGGCTTCTCTTGTTGCTGAGCACAGGCTCTAGACACGGGGGCTTCAATAGTTACGGTGGGACTTCCCTGGTAGCACAGTGGTTTAGAATCCGCCTGCCAATGCAGGGGACGTGGGTTTAAGCCCTGGTCCGGGAAGATCCCACGTGCCGTGGAGCAACTAAGCCCGTGCGCCACAACTACTGTGCCTGCGCTCTAGAGCCCGTGAGCCACAACTACTGAGCCCGTATGCTGCAACTACTGAAGTCCGTGTGCCTAGAGCCCGTGCTCCGCTACAAGAAAAGCCACCGCAATGAGAAGCCCGCGCACCGCAACGAAGAGTAGCCCCTGCTCACTGCAACCAGAGAAAAGCCGTGCGCAGTAATGAAGACCCAACGCAGCCAAAAATAAATAAATAAATTTATTAAAAAAAAAAATTATGGTGTGCGGGCTTAGTTGCTCTGTGGCATGTGGGATCTTCCCGGACTAGGGTGCGAACCCGTGTCCCCTGCACTGGCAGGCAGATTCTTAACCACTGCGCCACCAGGGAAGTCAGAGTGTCCTATATTTTATTATTTTATTTGCTAGGTCTGCTGACCATTCCTGGGACAGCACAGGCAAGTGCAGGGAAGAAGTCCAGGGTGGGGCTGCAGCCCCGGCTCCAAGTTCATCAGCTCAGTGACTGATGTCCGGATGGGTCACCAGGAGGCCGCACCTGCCCTGCACGGTGACTCAGGTGAATGTTGGCAGTGGTGCTGGCTGACATCCAGGCAGCCCTGGGCGGGGTGGGGCAGGGCGGGGTGGCTTAGACCGAGCTCTGGAACCTTGCCTCTGACCTCTTACCCAGAGGTAGCAGGACCCACTGACTTTGACTCGGGACTCATTTATCTAGGCCTCTGAACGGTGAAGGGTGTGGTGAGGGTCAACGGCCAGAGAACTGGGTCTGCTCACTCTGAAAGGGCCGGCTGCTGTAGTTCCTGTTGTTGGAACTCTCTAGACTTGTGCGGTGCACAGCCTGCGTAACTGTGCCAGGTGGTCCTGGGCCGTGTCTCTGTTTCCCTCTTCACCCAGGGGCTCTCCCTCATCTCCACCTGCCAGGCTTCTGCTCCCACCACAGTCCCTGTGCTCCCACAGGAGTTTCCTTGGTTATATTTAGGTCATGAATTCACCTGGAGTTTCACTGGGTTTATGAACAAAGATAGGGGCTCTGACTCACTCTCCCATCCACCGGGGCTGCTCTGCCCCAGTGCCACGTGGCCAGCACTCCACGGCTCGCTTGAGTGGGTGTGTGTGAGTGCCGCAGAGGGGCAGAAGCCAGAGCTCAGATACCCCGCTCCCTGGGACTGGGTCTCCACGGGGAAAGACAGAAACGGCAGCGGCACCTGAGGCCTGTGTGCAGGTCAGTTCAACGACCAGTGCCTTCTTGTGTCTGCTTATCCGGAGGGCCATCGCTGGCGCAGAAGCAAGCCAGCCGTTCCCGCCAGTGGCTTTTCCCCGATGATCAAGTCCCTCGGTTCCTTTCTGTGGGCGGTGGGCCCAGCTCAGCAGTTCAGGGCCTCGTGTGTCCCCTGACAGCCTGGGAGCTGGCAGGCTCCAGGCAGCAGGCGTGCTCCTCTCTGGACTTGTAAGGGAGGAGTCCTTCACTCACTCACTCTCGCGCTCATTCATTCATTGACCAGTGAACTGTTCGGGCCCCGGCCATGGAGCAGGGAGCTGCGTGGAGAGGTCTCAGGGGCCGGACAGCGGGACTTGAGCCAACGGGCGGTGGCGAGGTGGGGCAGGAAGCCGCCTACCTCTGCCCACGGAGCCCCAGGGCCAGCAGGACCCAGGGACACCGGCTCCTTCCCATGCACACAGCACCCCACGGCCCAGGCCTGGCCTGGCTGCGGGGGGATTGGGGGCTCCCTGGAGGCCCTGGGTGGCAGCCATGGGTCACCCAGCGCAGCTCGGGGACAGAGAGGAAACGTGGCAGAAGGAACCCACGGGGAGGGCCTTGCCTCCCCCGGTCCCTTATTCCCACTGGACCAGGAGGGACGATGGCCCACACAGGGGAAGGCCACCGGCCAGCGATGGCGGGCGGAACACAGGCTCGGGTCTCTGCAGAGCGGAGCGCCCAGCCTCCCACCTTCCGCCTCCTCTGGTCAAGGGGCCGCCTGAGGAAGAGTGAAGAGCTGCTCCCTGAACTGGAGAGTCTGAGTCTCTGGGGTGAGTTTGCAGAGCTGCCACCAAAGGCCCTTCCCGACCACGTAACGGACCAGACAGACGTCCCACCTGACCTCAGTCAGGTCAGGGTGGCAGGGGTGAGGGGAGAAGGCCGATTTGGGATTTCGATTCAGTACATGCAGGGGAGGGTGAAGGAGGCCTGGTCAGCGGGGCAGAGCCCTGGCCCCTCCCCCTCCCTCCCCCTTCACAGTGGAGAGGACGCCCCCACCTGCCCCGGCGCAGGGGCTTCCCTAGTATCTGTGACCTCCTCCCTCTGCAGTGGTGAGGCAGGACGGAAGGGACCAGGGCACCTCCGAGGCCCCATGGCCCGAGAGGCAGCTCCTTGGGCAGCAGCTGAGGCCGGGACTGGGTGGCGTAAGGAAGTGGGCGACCTGTCTGGCCTCCAGACCTGTCCAGCACCACGGGCTGGCCAGCTGGGGCAGCTGACGGAGTCTAGATGCCAGCTGGGCCAGGGGTGAGGCGGCCGAGGGCAGCTGCCCAAGAATAGGCCTGGCACGCCACGCAGCCTGTCCCCTTCAGCTCACGGGCCCCACACACAGCTGAGGAAACTGAGGCCCAGAGAGGAAGGGCTGGGCCGAGGTTATCCAGGGGGTTGGACGGGGATGCCTGGGTCCGACCCTGGGCACCAAAGCCCATCTCCTGCTCCGTCTTGCTGGCCGGGGACCCTGGGGGGCCCTCTCGCCCTTCTGGGCCCCTGTCTGTCCAGTGCAGGGCTGAGTGAGGCCATCTCCGAGGACCCATCGGAGACCTGGGGTACGGCTGGTGTCGGAGGCAGGGAGGCCGGTGGGGCCCTTCGGGCGCCGGCTCCAGGGCCTCGGCTCCGCCTCTGCTCGGATGCTTTCTGCCTCCAGCCCCTCGTCCCTGCCGCCCCTCCCACCCAAGCCTGGCACTCAGACACGTGTGTCGTGGCCATGAGGGGCTGTGCGAGGGGGCCGCCACCTGGGACGGGGGGCCCAGCTCTCCAGCGATGGGAGGGGCTGCTGCGGAAAGGGCCTCACCCCGGGGCCTTCAGCTCTGGCTCCTCTTGGGGCTTTTGTCTCCCCTGCTCTGTCCAGCAGCATCTGCCTGACTCCGGCCCTCTGTGTCCCAGGCCAGACACCCTCTCTGGGAGGAGAAGAAGCTGCTCTGCCCGTCCGGCCCCTCCCCCCAGTCTTGTGACCCAGGAGCTCCTGACAGTACAGCCAGATGGCGATTTCCTGTTGACCCCGGAGCCCGGCTCCGTGTCCCTGGCTCCCCGTGCCCTGGCCAGCACCCCTGGAGCCCCGGCCGCACGGTCCTCTCCCCGCTCCCTGGGGAGTTTGTGGCCCCAGCACCGCCCCCTGCAGAGACCTGGGAATCAGGCCCAGAGGCCTCACCTCATCTATTTTTAAGCACAAGTCCATGAAAGATTCACAGGCTCCTTTATCTACTGGTGGTGGGATGGCACTGGTGCCTGTGGCACACCCACCAGCAGGTCCCAGGTCCCGGTGAGCTCACCTGGTGCCCCGGGGCAGCCCAGGCGCCTCCCTCCGCAAGGCCCCGCTCTGCTCTCCCGACCTTCCTTCCTCCCAAGGAGCTTCTCCCCAGGAGATGAGACTCCTGGAGACGCCTCCCCAGAGGGAGTGGGGCTCCTCCCTGCGCCCCGACCAGCTATGCAACTGGCTGCTCCCCATCTAAATGGTCCCTGATCTCCGGCGACCGCTGAGACTTTGTCTCCTCCCTGGCTTTCTCGTCCTGGTCTTTTACCTGGGCAGGTTTGAAGGGAGAGGAATCCACCTCCTGATGCCAGAGGCAAGGTCGGGAGGGGCCTTGCTTCCCGCTGGCCTCCTGGAAACAGGCCACAAGGAAACTGAGGCTCGGGGATACTGGAGCTTAGCCATTTCTCTGGAGTTCAAAGGCTGGGCAGCCCGCCCCTGCCCCTAAAGCCACATGGCGAGGAGGGGTGCTTTATCTGGGCCTCCAGAAATGCAGAGGCTCGGCCCTTCCTTCCAGATACCCCACCCAACCCCAGATAAACACAAGGACCTCAGGGCCCCTCCCCTTGGCTGCTGCGGGCTCCCGTGGCCTCAGGAGGTGGTGCCGGTTCAGCCCCGATTGTGTCACCTGGTGTCAGGTGCTGTCTGGCTGGGCAGGTCCCAGCTAATGCCCAGGAGGGCTCTCAGCTGTCTTCCAGCAGGAGATGGGACTGACTTAGCAGCAAACTCCCCCAGCACCTTCCCTGGGTGCTTGTGGGGACTCGGGGCACCCAAGAGGGTCAGGCAGGGCGCGGGTACATCCCTGCCCATCAAAGTAGCATTCTCCACGTGGGAGGGGCCTGGAGGGAGCCCACGCCAGGCCCTGCTTCGTCATGAATCACTCATTTTAGAGGAAAATCTCATGCCTCGGTATCTCCACCAACCCAGAAGATTCTCTGGTGATTCACTTTCAAGAAACAAAAAGAGTTATTGTTAGCCTTCCAAATGGGGCATTACAGGAGAATATTGAATATTTGTTTCAGACCCAGCGGAGCCTGAGGCCCCTCCTCTTCTCCCTCCCTGTCAGGGGAAAAGTGGGCGTTTTCTTTCAACACTTCCCCAGAGGAGGAAGGAACTGGGAAAGAAGGCAAACTTGAGCAACAGCCTTTCTGTCTGTCTGAGGACAAAAGAGCGGCGTCCAGAACCCGCGCCCCTGGGAGCAGGAGGGCAGCGCACCAGGCGCACCAGGCGCGCCAGGCGCTAGCAGCCTTCCTGGCGCAGTGGGTGTGGGATAGGGGGCCGGGCCGGCTCTTCCCGTCACCTCTGTGAAACGGGGAGGCGTTTGCTCTGGGGAGTACTTGTGGAGCACCTACTGGGTGCCAGGCATTATCCTCTTGGGTGTCAGACGCCAGAGCAGGCACGGCTCAGTGGAGCAGCCTGGGAGGCGGGGGAGAATGGCCACGAACACGAACACCCACGAACGCGCAACTGAGTCACGGGAAGGGAGGTGAGGGGTGGGTGGGGCTGCCTTGGCGAGGGTGGTGGGCTGGGAGCTAAAGGACCAGCAGGAGCCTTGGGTAAAGCAGCTCCGTCTGCCCGTGGTGGTTGTGAGCACGGGATTCCGCTTCTCTGTTGAGCTGGGGCCTCCAGCTCAACGTATTTCTACACCCCCTCCGAGAAGCCCTCCTGGGACCCGGCCTCCTGCCCCAGTGCCCAGCTCCCTGCAGCAGTGCTGGCTGTCGTGCGCCCACCTGACCCACAAGCCTTTTCTGGAGTCTCGCTGGGGTCTGTCCAGGGAGCCCCAGATCCTGCAGCCAGCCCAGGCACAGCAGTGCCGGCACCCCCTCCCCGAGGGGCTCTCAGGCCTCCTCTAGAGGGGGCAGCTATATCCTGTTCCAAGAGCGGAAAAAGAGACAAGCTGTTCTGTGTGATGCAGAATGATGGCCAGACGGATTTGCAGCGAGACTGAACTAGAGAGTGCTCTCACCGGTCTTACTGTACATCGCCCACAGGTGTAATGCAGAGGAAATGACGCTCCTGCTGTGCAAAGCTAAGAACACCTGTGAAGGGGCTACTCCACCCACAGCAGGGAAACCGCTTCTCCCTTCGGGCCTGAGACCCCCATTCCTCCGTGATGGAAGCTTTTGTACTTGTCAGCCAAAGTAGCAGTTTGGGGAGGGGGGAGGCTTCAGGGAAGTATTTCAGTAACAGGTCACCTCAGCGTCTGAAAAAGGGAAGAGGCCCCTGGGGCTCCACACACGGGGCCATTGGTAAATTGCAGCAAACCCGGGACCCAGGCCACAGGCGGAGGGCACTTGTGCAGAAAGGAAACTTGGTTTTACAGCCGCGATCTGCTCTGAGGCCGG
Source organism: Aethalodelphis obliquidens (assembly GCF_003676395.1). NCBI lineage: Eukaryota > Metazoa > Chordata > Mammalia > Artiodactyla > Delphinidae > Aethalodelphis > Aethalodelphis obliquidens. The sequence continues at coordinate 1,026,696 of NW_020837951.1, forward strand.
TTGGCTGAGCCCACAGGGGGTGACCTGGAGCACCGGGCAGGGTCCCTGCTCCTCCCCAAAGCCAGCGCAGGCCCATCCGCTGATGTGGTGAACATAGTCGCCTGATACCGGCCCTGGCCTGGCACCGGGAGCGCTGGAGATAACACGCGGAACCTGGCACCCAAGGCCGTTGCTCCCAGCCCCTACCAGGAACACGCCTCATGCCTACCCAGAGCCCCCTCCCCTCAGTCCTTGCGCCCACTGGGCCGCACAAGGCTGGGTCTCCCCTCAGTCGCTGGAGCGGACCCGAAGCGGCAGGCTACCCGTCGGTCACCGGGCGCGGTTCAAGGGCCCCTTGTGTGGCAACCGGGCTGGCAAGGGCAGCCGCGTCCTCGGCCGCCTTTGGAGCCGCGGTTTGGGGAGGGGAGCGGTGGGTTAGGGCTCGGAGGCGGTGCCCGCGGGCGGGGGAAGGCGGCCCGGCGGTGGGGACCTGCGCGGTGCCACGGCCCAGGCGACCCGCTGCGGGGATGCGGGGGCTGGGGAGGGGCGCAGGGCCAGAGGCCGGAGGCCTGGCGTCAGGGCACGGGCAGCGTCGCGAGCGGGGCGGGGCGGGGCGGGGCGGGGCGGGGCGGGGGCGGCGCCGGGCCGGTGGCCGAGCGGCGGGTGTGGACGTCGCGGGCGGGGCGCACCTAGCCTCTTCCTCGCTCGAACTACGCTCGCCACCCCGGCCGCCCCGCCCCGCCGCCCTCGCAATAAGGGGCGCGGGCGGGTCAGGGCGAGGAGGAGGGTCGGCCGCCGCCAGCACGCGGCCGGAGCCCGGGCAGGGAGCCGGAGGCCCGCGCCGTCGGGGCTCGGGGCGCGGCCATGGAGCTCTGGCCGTGGCTGACCGCGGCGCTGCTGCTGCTGGTGCTGCTGCTGCAGCTGAGCCGCTCCGCCAGGTTCTACGCCAAGATCGGCCTGTACTGCGTGCTCTGCTTCACGGTGGCCGCGGTGGCCGCGGTCATCTGCCTGCTGCGCCACGGCGGCCGGACGGTGGAGAACATGAGGCAAGGGGGCCGGGCGGGGCGGGGAGAGACACCGAGGCGGGGGCAGCGCCGCGCGGCCGCCCGCTTCCGCTTCCCTAACTTTCCCGTGTCCTTTCCCTCCTTCCTGCCCTGCCCGCGCCTCTCCCGGGCTCTCGGACCGGCCGAGGGGAGAGAGCGGGTCGGAGAGCGCGGCTGGGGAGGCGGCCGAGGGTGGGCCGGGGTCCCCGGAGCCGGCGTCACAGTGTCCCCGCGCCCTGGCCCCGGGGCCCCGGCCAGGGGCAGGCACGGAGGGATTTAAACAGGTCTCGCCCTCGGCGCCGCGCGGGGAGTGCGGGGTGCGGGCGGCCCCGAGAGGAATGGGGCCGGGCCAAGCGGGCAGAGGCTCGGTCCTGCTTCCCCGCGGGGAGGGTGGGCCGCCCGCCGTGCACCGCCCCGCCCGGACCCGCCTCCGCTCGGGGCCTGGGGCGTCCCTCGTCTTCTCTCCGCCACCCCCTCGCGCCCACCTGCCGCGGGCGACGAGCGCACTTGTGCTCGGCACCAGGCCGGTTCCCCTTCCCTTTCCTTCCGCTTAGGAAGGTGTGGTGGCCCCGCGGGGGAGGGTGGGCGCGGAGTCCTTGGGGTCCAGCTTCGGGGCGGGAAGAACGGGTGGTGGCTGGGACGCCCCCCAGAGTTGGGGAGCTTGGAGTTGCTGGGGTGAGGGGTCAGGCTGGGCTGACCAGAAGAGGCGGGGGGCCTCTCTTGGGTCAGAGGCTGGACTGCTCACGGTGGCCTGAGAGGGGGCTCCTTGCCCTTTCTCCCAGTTTCCGACTGGGAGGGTCTGTTGTTGACGTTCCTCACTGGCTTTTGCAATGATGACCCTTGGCTGTGCCTGGTGTGGGCATACTGTGGTCCCCGAGGCCCTTGCCATCCACATGCTCACAGGGCAGTGGGTGAGGGTTCCTGGCTCTCTGCCGTCCGTCCCTGTCCTTGTTCATCTGGGCGGGCTGAGCCTTCCGGGACTGGCCCACACTCAGCGGGTCCTCCGGGCCCCGTTTTCAGGAGTTCGTAGCTCCTGTGGCCCAGGAGTGGAGTGTGGCCTGAGCGTGGGGAGCCTGGTGGCTGGGCCGTGGGTCTCTAGCTCCCCGCCATGGCCCAGGCCAGCGTCCCAGGGAGTCCAGACCCCAGGGCCGGCCCACTTGTTGCCCTTCCAGCCGTCTTCTCAAGCAGCCGACCCTCTGGGGTGCGGAGGGCCTGGCCTGGGATTGGGGATCCCCTGCAGGCAGTGGGCTCACAGCCAGTCTCCATTCAGCACCCGCTGGGGACCGGCCTGGAGGGGCAGGGGGCGGGGGTGGCTGCAGGCAGCAAGGGCTGGTGGGCTCCCTGGAGGAGGTGCTGTCCTGGGTTCGGTGGGAAGCGAGGCTGGAGCAGGTTTTCAGCAGGTGACAGGCGTTCCTGGAGGCGGCCCTCCCCCTCCCTGGCTCAGTCTTATCAGGTGGCCTCTTCACAGGCGCTTCCTTGTCTTTCAAAGGCCCAACTCGCTCTTCCAGGCCTGGGCTTCAAAGCTGCTTCCTGGCGTCAGATCAGAAGTCACCAACTGCCCTTTCTGACGCGGTAGCGGGACGGGCAGGCCAGCCTGACCAGCACTTGGCGCTCCCTCCGGCCCCACCCTGCCCAGCCCGGCCCTCCAGCCTCTGCTGGCCGGCTTCCCTCAGCCCAGAGCCGGGCTTGGCCCCCAGCCTCCCCCAAGATTCCGGCCAACTGGGGCATCGTCTTCAGGACCCTGAATCGTGCTCACGAGGAAGCTTCCTGCTGCCCTTCCCTCCCCAGGGCAGCCCCCGACTCAGGCTCTGCAGAGGGACCAGGCCAGGACATCACAGAGGTGCTGTGTCCTCCCCAGAGAGGGGCGGACCTGGGGGTCCGGGAGCCCAGAGCCTCCTTCCCCTGCACCCCCAGGTCCCACGGGGCGGGTCACAGTGATGACCCCCAAGGCTCCCCAGTGATGGCAAAGAGAGGGGGTAGGGACGGGGTGCCTTGTGAACACGAGTTCCCCAAGGCGTGCATCTGTGGGGGGCGGAGAAATGCAGAGGAAGAGGAGTGCCCTGTGCCTCTAGGTAGCCAGTCCAGGGACGGGGCCCAGGAGGACGGAAGTGGAGGTTGGGGTGCTGTGTGGACAGGCTTCAGGCCCCACCTGGGACCCCTGAGCACCGTGGGTGCCTGGCTGCTCCCCCTCCAGTCCCACCCTAACTTCCAGAAGGACTCTGCCCACCATCCTCGACACCAGCCTCTGCTTCCATCTCCTGAGCCCACACCGTGCGCCGCGGATGCCTGAAGCTTGGGGACAGGGTCTATTACGTGTTCCATTTTACAGACGAGTCTGCAGAGAAGCAACGCAGGCCTCCGAGGCGGGGAGTGGGGAGATGACTGGCAGGGCCCCAGAGCTAGGACATGGGGCCCGGGCTGCAGACCCACTGGGAGTGGCTCCACAGTGCACGCTTTTCATCCTTCCTCCGTCTCCCACGGCATCGGGGGCTGGGGGCGGCGCCATGGCTGCTTTGGGGCTGGAGACCGGGCTCGGGAGAATCCCTGAGTTCCAGGAGGGGCAGCCCCACTCCACCTGGCCCCTCACTCTCCCATGTTCCCCGTGATGGGGCTCCGGGTGAGCACCCGAGGAGGCCTTTGCCATTGAGTTGCGAGTTCTGAGTGTGCAGGGCAGTGCTGGGAGCTGAGAAGCAGAGGCAGGCTTTGTTCTGACCAGGCTGTGGGCTGAGGCCAGGGACCCCTCCCAGAGTGGCAGGGTCCCGCGTTCAGGGTGAGGCTGGCGTAGCAGGTCCTGTTTCCTTGTCCCAGGGGCACGTGCCCTTATTACACCCATTCGACGGAGAAGAGAGCGAGGCCCGGGGAAGCGGTGTGTGTTAGCATTGGGTTCCCTGCAGGATCAGGAAACCTAACAACAGTGGCCTAACCCGGGGAGTTTACTTTTTCATGCGTCACAGGCGACCAGGGCAGGCAGCCTGGGGCCACGGAAAGCTGCCGGCTCCTCTGGCCTGTGGCCCCCCCATTCTCGGGGTCCAGCATGTCACTGTTACGGCAGGACCTCTGGGGACTGAATTGCCCACTTCTGCGTCCATCCTAGTGGCCGGGACCTGGGGGACATAGCTAGGCTGCGGGGTGGGGTGGGGGACAGGGCAGATGGAGCTCCCCACCTGCTCGAAACATCGAGGACGGGCATCACTGCAGCCAGGGGCGGGGGGCTTGTCGATGCCGGTCAGGGTTTGAACCCAGCACTGCCAGCCACTGCGTGGCCCTGGGTGGGGGGGTGGTGCGTGGATGCAGACACAGCGCTGTCGGGGAGCCGCAGCACCTGGGGGCTGGCCTGGGGCCCTGGTCTCACAGGAAAGTCTGCCCTGGCTTTGCTCGGGGTGGGATAGTGAGGGGCAGAGCCTCCCCTCTGGGTGTACTTCTGCGGGCCCAGGAAGCAGAGCTGCCGAGAGCCCTGGACACTGCTCACGGCCCCGCCTCCTTCCAGGCCCCTGGCGTTCCGCCCACTCCCGCGCCCCTCTTAACACCTCTGGGCACCCGAACAGGCTGGAGCCCCCACCTCCTGGCCCCCTCTGTGCTCCAGCTCTCGTGACACTTGGAAAACACTGCTGCTCTGCCAGGTGGCCCTCCCAGGACCTCCTGTCCCCTGAGCAGATCAATGGCTCTGTGCTGCCCTCCTGGCAGGGCCGCTCTGAGCAAACCCCATCACGCCCCTCCCTTTCCGGGGGCAAAGCCCGTGGGGTCTGGCTGAGGTCCGGTGCCTCTCGGCCGAAGCAGCTGCCAGGTCTCCCCAGAGCCACTTAGTCCGAGTCCAGGGTCTGAGGGCAGAGGTCAGCAGGTAGCTCAGACCTGACCTTGAACTGCTTGCCAGCCGCCCGGAGCAGGTGCTGTGGCCGGAGGAGGATCCTCTTGCTTTCATTTACTTTGGGTCCTTCTGTCCTGCCTGTGTCATCGCCGCCGACACAGCTGCTCTTTGCGGAGGGCTCCCAGGGTCCCGCAGGTGTCACGGGTGTTCCAGCCTCATCTCGCTCAATCCCTCCGCACCCTTCCCCTTTCACGAGTGGAAATGGAAGTTTAGGGAGGTCAAGTCCGTTGCCCAAGGTCACAGCTGGTGAGAGGGAGTCAGGGTCTGTCTGACCCTGAGCTTGGGCCGGGCTCAGGTGTCCTCGGGCGAGCACAGGTGGTCCAGGGGGACTGGCTGCCAGGAGTTCGGCCTCAGGCCCCCCAGAATCTGCAGCATTTATGCTGCTCACTTCTAGGCTGGCGGCCCCGGTCAGGGTTAAGTGGAGGGCTTCTGAGAAAGACCCAGGAAGGGCCAGGAAGTCCCCTCTGCTTAAGGGGGTGGCTGCCCCTGCGGGCACTTGGAAGGAGCCGGTCCTGGGGGCCACCTGCCTTGCTATGGAAAGCTGGCACCAATCACCTGCCTGGCAGCTGTCCGCAGTGCTTCTGGAACCTTGTGCCGCACTCAGCCCAGCCCTGGGCCACCTGGGCTTCAGGCGACCTTAGCTCCACCCCCAGGGGAGGCAGGACATGGAGTTCAGGGCTGGAGGGTGTGGGACAGGCACCCGTGACCCCTGCTCTGCTCCCCGTAGGGGAGAGGAGGGAGCAGCTCCCAGACTCCGCGGCCGAGGGGCAGGGCGCTGGGGTCAGCTGGGTGTTGGGGCACAGGGGGTGTTGGCGCTCAGGATGAGGCCTGGGCTGGGCAGGCAGGGCAGCCTGGGTAGGGTGGCTGCTTTGAGCTTCCTGCTGGGAGAGGATGACAGAGCCACTTGCAGCCCTGCTGGGGGTGGGGTGGGGGCCATAGAGCCCCCAGGGGAGGAGGGGGAGCGCTCAAAAGGAGCTCGAGACTGCACCTGACAACCCTGCAGCCGTCACCCCGCCTCCAGCAGGCCCTCTGCTTGACACTTTTCACACATTTTTCAAAAGTCAGGTTTAGAGGTGGGCTCGGCCCATCCTGGGCTCCCTGCTGTGTGACTTTGGGCAAGTCACTTAACTCTGCTGAGCCTGGACTCCCTCGCCTGGGTGTAATGAGCGTACGACCTTGTGGGGTTATTGTCTGACCGAAACCCGACAGTTAACGTCTGTCTAGGTGCAGGCGTGGCATGTAGCGTTCAGGAGATGCTGGGCGTGGCTGTGGGGTGTCTGTCCCTGTGGTTAGGAGCGTGCTGCACTCCAGGCAATGACAGACCGGCTCTGCCTGCCTGGGCACTGGGGGGGCCTCTGCAAAGCTCCGTCCAGGCAACGACAGACCGGCTCTGCCTGCCTGGGCACTGGAGGGGCCTCTGCAAAGCTCCGTCCAGGCAACGACAGACCGGCTCTCCCTGCCTGGGCACTGGAGGGGCCTCTGCAAAGCTCCGTCCAGGCAACGACAGACCGGCTCTCCCTGCCTGGGCACTGGGGGGGCCTCTGCAAAGCTCCATCTGCTTCCTTCTTCTTCAAGGAAGCACTATTAAAATGATCATAGAGGGCTTCCCTGGTGGCACACTGGTTGAGAGTCTGCCTGCCGATGCAGGGGACACGGGTTCGTGCCCCGGTCCGGGAGGATCCCACATGCCGCGGGGCGGCTGGGCCCGTGAGCCATGGCCGCTGAGCCTGCGCGTCCGGAGCCTGTGCCCCGCAACGGGGGGGCCAAAAAAAGGGAAAGCCCCGCGAACCAAAAAAAAAAAAAAAAAAAAAAAAGGATAATAGATACTTTCTCACCACTTTTACAGAAAACCTTGAAAACATGGGACATTAGGAGAAGGAAAAGTGGGCACCCACGTGCACGCCGCCTGCAGGGAGTGACCGGTCCCCTCCCCTTGAGGAACATCCGTTGCCTCTTTCCTCTCCCGAGATGCCCCTTTTTTTCCCAGCTTCCTATACTCACCCCGCGGCTGTATCTTTTAGTTTGTCTGAGAGCAGTTATTTGTAAATGTGTGGAGAGTTGCCATGGGTGCCTCCGTCTCCCGCAGCATGTGGGGCAGCCCTGGGCCTGTCTGTCCGTCCTGGAGCCTTTGGTGCGGGGGCTCTGCCTTGGCCTGGGCTCCCAGCCGGAGTGGGAGAGGCGGGAGACAAGCAGCAGAGCCGCTGCAGAGGGCCCCTGTTCAGCTGAGTCTTATACGCAGCATCTTCCATAGTTCAGACAAAACAAAACAAAACACCTACCCATATAGAACCGATCCCTTAAATGAGATACAGAAAGAAAATCTAGGAAAGTTCTGGAGATGGATGGCTGGGGACGGCTGCATAGCAATGTGAATGTACCTGTGCCGCTGAACCGGACACTTATAAATGGTTTAAAATGATACATTTGACGTGTATTTCACCCCAATTTTTAAAAAAGAAGAAAAATGGAGCCAGCAGATGCCACTACCAGAGAGAAGCACTGTCCTTTCCAGATGTGGCCTGGGAGGGAAATGCAAACGCTATGTAGTTATTAGGAGTCAAGGGAGCAGGCCTGGCAGCAGATAAATACAGATCTTTGCTGTTTTCCTCTGCCACGGCCCTGTTTATATTACCTCTCCCCACGGGGCACGTGGAGGTGTTTTCGGATTTCCCTAATTCAGACCGCGCCTGTGCCTGCCTCACACCTGCTTTAGGACCCATTGCGGAAGAGGACTGCAAGCTCAAAGGGAGTAGGTCTGTTAAGGGCGTTTGCCACGTGCTGCTAAGCTGCCCTCTAGAAACCTCTGTGGCCTCTGACTTCTGCCAGCAGCCCTCGGGCCATTTCCTAACACCAGGCCAACACCTCCCGTTAGCAGGCTTTCATCTGCCAATCTGAAGGAGGAAGACGGGGTTTCTTGTTTCAATCTGCATTTCTTTGACTGCCGGTGAGATTGCGTGTTCCCCGTGTTATTGGACACACGCGCCCTCTCCCTGTGCCCTTCAACCCTCGAGATGACCCGAGAAGCTGTGTTTTGCAGCTGAGCTGCCCGAGGCTCCCCAGCTGAGACAGCCAGTCAGTTCTCCAGAGAGTGTCCAGCCTGGCAACCCCTGAGCCGGATGGGGACAAGCAGGAAGGTCTGGCTCGAGCTGGCCGAGGCTCACAAAGCTGAGGAAGAAGCCCTGGCTTCCAGATCCGGGGAAGGCGGGCCGGCCTGACTGTGAGAGCAGCCCAGGCTCAGCTGCTTCCTGGAGCCTCAGTTTCCCCATCCGCACCACGCGGTAATGTGGGGAGCTAGGCTTTGTGAGCTGGATACGAGTCTGCCTTTCAGAGCAAAGAGGCAGACCCGACAGGGTCCACTCGTGAGGGCCTAGAGGAGACAGATCCACAGAGACGGAAAGTGGACAGTGGGGCCCGGGGCTGGGGAAGTGAGCGTTCAATGGGGACAGAGTCAGTCAGGGAAGATGAAAGAGTCCCAGATAAGGGGGGACGGTTGCACGACAATGTGAGTACACTTGACGCCACTCAACTTAAAACGAGTTGAGATGGTACATTTTATGTTGTGTGTATTTACCACAGTTTTAAAGACCTGAGTGTGGCTTTGGGTCAAGGGCCCAGCTCTGAGTCTCTGCTCTATTGAGGGCCAGCTCTGAGCCCAGGCCCTTCCGGATACAGTGGGAAATCCCTCCCTTCCGGTCAGGACTGTGGGGAGATGAAATGACCCTGCTGTGTGCGTGCGCGCACACACATCTTCTGGGAGAAGTGGAACAGTTCTGGGTCAGGAACCCTTGGGTCACTGGGGCCCACCCTCAGCCCCCTGCCACCCACGGATGGGAAGGACGCAGGGGACCTTCCTGAGTTGCAGAGGAGTGACCTCAAGCCTCGGGCTCCGTCACCCCGAGCAGGCTGACCCCTCACGGGCACCTGTCTCTTGCCCAGTGTGTGCAGTGTTCCCGCAGAGCAGGGGGCCGGGGCCTCCCTCCTCCCTGCCGGCCAGCCACCGGCAGACACCGTTCCCAGGGGCATGCCCGGTCGTGCCTGCCTGTCGAGTGTGAGAGCTGCTGGGCCAGGCCTCTCAAGGTCACGAGTGCCCAGGGCAGCCTGCTGCTGGGAGCGGGGCCCACACACATCCTGGCTCCACCGCCATCCTCATGTGACCTTGGGTGTGTCTGTGAAAGGTGCTGGGGCGCTGCGCTGTAGGATGCAGGGGAGGAGTGAAAGCCTGGCCGGGCCAGTGTCCCCAGCGGTGGAGACTGGAAGCAGCCTTCAGCTCCTCGCCAAGGTCTCCGCTTGGTACCCATGCTTTCTTCCCGGTGTGGCTCTGCCTTGAGGGGACGTTCACTTCCCGTGAGTGGGGGCCCAGCCTCCTCTGCAAGGGCCTCTCCACGTCGGGTGCTTTGGTCGCTGACACGTCTGAGAAGGGAGCCAGCCCGGCCCCGGGGGCTCTCGGCCTTCAGCCCCGTCCAGCTGGGCGCCCCCCCGGCTTGTGGTGACGAGCAGGGGTGTGGGGTGAGGGCTGGGTGGCAGGTGCAGGCCTGGGAACGCAGATGTGGAAGGAGGCGCCCTCCCCACTGCCGGGCGTCCAGGCCCCCAAGGCCTTGCTCCTGTGTGACCCAACCCTCGCTGGCTGGGGTAGCAGGGGGGCAGGGAGGCACTCGCCATCCCGTTGAGGGGTTGAGGGACAGGACCTGAAGGTTCTCCGAGGGGAAGGCGAGCTCAGGGTCAGCGGCCAGCCTGCCAGGGCGGGCGTGGGGGTCCCCGTGCTGTGTCTGTCTCTGGTCCTGCACTGGGATGACCCTGCCTAGGTCTGCAGGCGGAGCCTGAGTTACAAGGTGGGTGGTGGCCTCTGCTCACGGCCCGTCTTCCCCTCAGCATCATCAGTTGGTTCATCCGGTCCTTCAAGTACTTATACGGCCTTCGCTTTGAGGTAAAGGGCCGTCAGAAGCTGGAGGTGGACCGCCCCTGTGTCATCATTTCCAACCACCAGAGCATCCTGGACATGATGGGTAGGCCGGCTGCGGAGGGTTTGGCGGGAGGGCCGGCCCTTCCCAGTTGCCTGCGGGGAGGGGGAGGAGGGGGCATGCTGCTTCAGCTGGTGGAGGCTGGGCCCCGAAGAGCTGGCAGGTGAGGGGCAGATGCGGACCGCGGACCTGTGCCCCCCTCCAGACACAGGCCTCCAGCTGGTAACAGGAGACAAGGCTTCCTATGCCTGGCGCCGGGCTCGCGAGCCCTGCTTCAGCACTTTCCCTCTGCAGGGGAAACCGAGGCTGAGGCCAGGTGATGCCCAGGTAGCCAGTGGGAAGGCGTGACTGGGCCCAGGCCTCTTGGTGGCCGAGGCCGAGGGCCAGCTCGCTCCTCCGCGGGGCGGTGGCCACCTGGCTCTGAGGCTGTGCTCTGTCTCTGTCTCCCCCGCCCCCTGCCCCGGGCTCAGGCCTCATGGAGGTCCTCCCCGATCGCTGCGTGCAGATTGCCAAGCGCGAGCTGCTCTTCCTGGGGCCCGTGGGCCTGATCATGTACCTGGGCGGCGTTCTCTTCATCGACCGGCAGCGCTCCAGGACGGCCATGACCGTGATCTCTGATGTGGGCAAGCGCATGGTCAGGGAGAAGGTGAGCGCCTGGGGCTCGGGGCCTGCTTGGCGGCGTGAACACTTTTGTGCTGTCGGGACAGCCCGCGAGCGTGACTCCCTTTGGCAGAAGGAAACGCGTCTGTAAACCGCATACAGAGAAGCCAGGCGCGGTGCCTCGGCCGTCGGCGGTGGTAGCGGCGGTGTTCCCGGCTGAGCGGCGGGGCTCCTTGGGGGTGGGGGCCCCCCAGGGGCAGCCCCCTGACCCGCCTCCTGTCTCCCCAACAGCTCAAAGTATGGATCTACCCCGAGGGCACGCGGAACGACAGTGGGGATCTGCTGCCTTTCAAGAAAGGTGCCTTCCACCTGGCCATCCAGGCCCAGGTACGCCAGGGCCGCAGCCAGGGGTTGGCTTAAGGCTGAAGGTGACCTCCTGGCCAGGCGAGGCCACTGGCGCTCCTGGACCACCTCCCGCTGGGCAGGCGGCAGGGCCTCCCCCCACCCAGCACCTGTCCCTGACCGGCTAAGGAGGGCAGGGCCGCTTTACCCACTCTGAGCGTTAAGGCTGGCACCTGATCCGGCCCAGCGCCAGCTAGAATGATGCTCGTGGCCACCATCCCTGTGCCTGGAGCTCCAGCACCCCGCTTCCTAGCTGGCCAGGCGAGGGGCCTGCGGAGGGAGGCTGGGGTTGGCCTCAAAGGCGGAGGCAGGAGGCCTGCTGGCTGAGCTGTCTCCAGAAGGCTGTGCCAGGCGCAGGCCCCCAGCACCCCTAGCTGGGCGGGGGGCGTGGGCAGTGGCTCGGGGGGGCGGGGCCCGCGGCGTGAGGCAGGGTCGGGCCGGAGCTGGAGATGGGCCAGGATAGGTGAGCTGGGAGCCCTCCACGGGGCTTGATGCTTTTCTGGTCCTTGACTTGTAGGGACGCAGTTTGTCCTAGAGGTGTCCTGGGGTCTGGGGTGATGGCAGGAGAGGCTGGGGCACATCTGTCCTTCGGGTGGGGTCTCCTGGTAGGTGAGGGGTGCCCTGTGCTGGGGGACTTGTGTAGGGGAAGGCAGCCATCGTCTGGGGTCAGGGGAGGGGGCTTTCATCCTGCCTGATCGGAGTCAGCGGGGCAGCTGGGCAGGGGTTTGCTTTTTCTCCTGTCCTTCACCTGTGACAGGTGGCCTCTAGCACCCCCTGGTGGCCCTGAGCAAGGATGTGAGAGCCCTCCTTCCAGAAGCTGCCAGCCAGTGCCAGGCGGGTGTGGGAGCTGGACCGTGGGGTGGAGGGGCCCCGAGCCGGCAGTGGGTGCGTGGGGATGGGGGCGTGAGCCTGGGCTCTGCCCAAGCAAGAGGAGGAGGACACCCCCGACACAGGCCTGGAACTGAGGTCACTTCCCTTCGCCGGGGTCGTGGAAGAGGAGACAGGAGATACCGAAGGAGCTTTGGGGGGCCGGGGGCAGCAAGTCTCAGCCAGGAGACTGGGCGTCGTTTGCTGTCATCCCTCTCCCCGGCCCCGGGTCGATGATTACCCCCAGGTGCCATTTCCGACATTGGCATCACCATTGGAGTCACCATTGGACTCAACGCTGGTGTCTTCCAGGAATAGCCTGCCGCCTCCCCTGGCTGGAGCTGCCCCGTCTTCCCTGGGATGGGGGAGAGGTTGGGAAGGGAGGGGTGGGCGGAAAGACCTCAGGTACCTCCTCTGGCTAAACTGGACAGGGCCCTGGTTAGTCTTAGGACCCTGTGAGGAATGCAGAAGTGCATTCTATGGATACGTGCCAACCCAGAAAGCCTTCCTGGAGAAGGGGATGCTTGAACGAGGGTGTACAGGATGTGCACTCTGGGCCCAGGGCGGGAAGGGCGTCCGAGGCCCAGGGGTCAGTGTGTGGAAGCGCCCTGGCGCAGGATGTGGCCACAGGGACTCCTGGCACCAGCCCCAAGGTGGGGGCAGGCTGGCGGCCAGGCAGGCCTCTCCCCAGAGCTCATCCTTGGGGATCAGGCTGGGCTGGGTGAGGGCTCCGGTCCATCCTCAGGCTGCCACGTCTGCCGTCCCCAGGTGCCCATCATCCCCGTGGTTTACTCCAGCTTCTCCTCCTTCTACAACTACAAGACGAAGCTCTTCACCTCAGGTACCCCCAACCTGTGCACTCGCCGGCCCACCTGTTCTCAGTCACTGCGACACCCGTGCCCCTGAGAGAACAGTTCCCGTTTCTGGGTGGTCACTACAGACCCCTGCTACTCAGTGGCCGCTTGGGGAAGGACGAAGGCAGGGAGGGGAGGGTCTAGAGTCCCAGCCTTGGGCTGCGGGGAGACTGAGGTGCCCAGAAGGTGGGCTCCGTGCCCAAGTTCACACACACAGGCCCGGGCTGTGCACACGGCCCCGGGGGCCTTGAGGTGGCCCCTTCCTGTGCCAGGGTGGGCTTCTGAGCCAGCGCATCCAGGCCTAACTCTCGGGGGCAGCAGCCTCCCGGGCACCCCCATGCCCCCCAGCCATGGAGCTTGGGACCTCCCCCCGCCCTTCCCTCCAGACCCTGCACAAGGGCACCTGGTGCCCAGGTGGGAAGTGGGGTCCAAGATAGAAGCTGCCTCTGCCCACATCTGAGGCCCCGAGGCCGCCTGAACCACTGTGGAGGGTGGGGGTGGGAGGGAGGGTGGGTACCTTCTGGGGGAGGAAACGTCTGGCCCCTGGGTGGTCTTCACGGGGGAGCACACACTTGTCCACACCCACTGAGAACATGCTTGGGACTCGTGTGTGTGACCGTGTCGTTATTCTCCACTAAAAGCCAACCACCCGGGACCAGGGTGTCTGGGGAAGAGCCCGGCCCGGCCCCTCGGGAGGCTCTGCGGGGGAGGCTGGCGGGCAGCTGAGGAGAGGAGGGGCCCCCCCTGGAGAGCCCCTCAGGCTGCTGACGCCCCCCCACCCCACCAGGAACCATCAAGGTGGAGGTGCTGGACGCCATCCCCACCGCTGGCCTCACTATCGCCGACGTCCCCGAGCTCTTGGACACCTGCCAGCAGGCCATGAGGGCCACCTTCCTCCACGTATCCCAGCTTCCCCGGGAGAACGGGGCCCCTGCAGGGCCCGACGCCCAGGCATCCCAGTAGCCGAGGCCTGGGGCGGGGCAGGACCTGGCTAGACAATGGACAGAGCGACCCCTGCCCACCAGATATCACTGTGTCCCCTCCCACGGCTCCCCCAACTTTCCTCGGGCCCTGGAAACAAGGGACCCCTTCCTGTCACTGGCCTCAGGTCCAGGCCCCTGATGTCCCTGCAAAGGAGAGTCACCTGGAGCCCCCCAAGCTCTGAGGGCAGGGCCTCACCCACCCTTGTGCCTTCGGGGTCTGGTGTGGGAGTGGGCCTGGGCCCCGATGGGCTGATGCGGGGGGGGCCAGTCTGCCCAGCCCCCACCCTCCTGCCTGGGCTTGGGGGGCACAGAGGCTGGATCTGGGGTCCCAGCCACGGCCTGCATCAGGCTCTCGGAGAGGCGGGGCTCTGGGGGGCCAGGACGCCTAGTCTTATGCCACCTGGGCCTCAGGGCGGCCAGAAAGCAGTGTCTGTGGCCCCCACCGGCCTTGGGGAGCAAGCCTGCTGAACTGGTACTGCGCTCATCATTGTTTTTTATAAACGAACTCTTGGAAGTACCTGGTGAGTTGTGGTCACTGGGGGCGGGCAGGGCTGCCCTCGCTCGTCCTCCCTGGGAGGAGTGTGGAGCGCCAGCCTCTGCCCTCGGTGGGGCTCCCTGCCAGGGCCTGGGCCCACGGTCATCCTGTGATATTTCTTCCACTGGGGGTGGCAGGCGTGCCCAGGGGTCAGGCAGGCACTTGGGAAGGAGGCTGCAGAGCTGCTCTTCGGCTGCTGGCTAGGGGTGGGGCCAGCTCGTGGGGGGGGCGGGGCGGGGCTGTCCCTGTGGCCAGCGTCACCTTCACGAAACCACCTGCTCCAGCTCCTTTTGAAGAGGGGGCACCACGACCCTGCCTAGGAGGGCCCAGGGGGCGCGCTGGCAGCCTCCTCCCTCCCAGCACGTGGTGGTCGGCCGGGGGAGGCCGGTCAGGTTCAGAATGTTCCTGCAATCCAGCCACGGACACAGCGGCTCAAGTCTTATTTTATTCTGATGATGATCAGGGCTGCCTGGTGAGCAGCACAGGGGCCAGGCCCTGGGCAGGAAGCCCTCGTACCTTCCTCAGCCGTGGGCCCACCAGGCCCCCAGAGCCGGCTGCGGGGGCGCAGGGGTCTGGCCGGGCTCTGCTCACAAGGCCAGAGTGCTGGCTGGGCTGGGGCTGGATTCGCACAGGAGGGCCCGCACTGCCCCCTCCCCACGCGGGGCAGCGGGGGGGCCTTCCTGGTGGGAGAGGTGGCAGGGCAGGGCCCAGGGCAGGGCAGGGTGGGGCCGGTGTCCTCGGACTCTTGGTGGCCAGAGCGGGGGCCTGGGTCGGACTGTCACACCTCCTTCTTGCAAGAACCTATGGGTGGAAGGGGTGGGGCTGGGGTCAGCAGTGTCCGTTCCCCACCAGCCTCCGGCCCAGCCAGATCTGCCCGCTTGGCCTGTGGCTGCCCCTCCCTGCGCCCTCTGGCCTCTCTGGGCAGGAGATGGCCCCAGCCTCGGGGGTCCTAGGCTACCAGAGGGGGACTCTGTGGGTGGGGAGGTCACAGGGACCACGGCACTCACAGGAGCCCAGCTGCTCCTCCAGGAAGGAGATCTGCTCGCTCAGAGAGTCAATGCGGTCCAGCTGCCGGAGGGAGTGGGCCAGGAGGCTGCCCGGGTCCGGGAGCCCGTGCTCCAGGGCCCGCGAGGCCAGGCTGTGAAGCGGGGTCAGCACGAGCTGCAGCTTCTATGGGGCAGGCGGAGGGCCCGGTGGAGAAGGGCCTGTGTGACCCTGGGCCAGCCCCTCACCCTCCCTGTTCCACAAGGATTGAAGGACAATAGGGTGGCCAGCAAGGGCACCGCCAACCCCCAGACTCAGTTCTAGCTGCAGGGCCCTGGACGTCCACCAGAGTGAGCTTCTGCGCCAGGAGACCGGGGCAGGGGGCGGCACAGACGGATGTCACACAGGCCAGCCCGGCCAATGGTCCCTGAGGCCTGGGACCCCTGGTTGGAGGAGCTAGGAGGGGTGGGCAGGGGTTGCTGAGGGGTCTCGGGCCAAGGACCCTGCGGAAAGGCCGCAGGGGCACTCTGTCCCTGCAGGGACAAAGGCGGGGGTGGGCTGGGCCGAGTCCTCGCTCTCTGTGGGGCCCCGCCCCCTCCTGTACTGGCATCCCAGACACCGTCCGCTGCCCCTGCCCAGCATGGCGCCCAGGCCAAGGGCACCCTAGGCTGTCAGCAGCGGGGAAGCCTCCCGCCCAGGGCTCCCCCACTGAGCCCTGCCCCCATGCTGAGGCCCCCGGGTACCCCGCCCAGCCCTCACCTGCTCCAGCACGTCCACCCTTGACTGAAGCCTCTGCATTTCCTCCTTCACCTCACTGCCCACTCCTGGGGAGAGCCGGGTGCCGAGTCAGGGGGGCCGGGCTCGCATCCCGACGCGGGGCCTCCAGCCTCTGCTCCAGGTGTGGGGCGCAGCCCCAGGCACCGGGTTCCTGCCCCAGCTGTTGTGGCGAGTCCTCCCCCAACCTTGGGTCCTGGCCGTCCACCAAGGCCATCCTCCTGGTCCGGAAGGTGGCTCTGGGCAGACGCAGCCTCACCCCGCCCGCCCCTCGGTGCTGGGGTCCCCGTCATGCTGAGGGGCTCTGGGCTGAGGTCCATGCCGCACTCTCGCTCTCGGTGCCGGGCTGCCAACGGCGCATTATTACTCACGGTACGAGTTTGAAGTGTCACAGCGCGTACCAAAAGTAATAATGTCCCGTCACCAGCGGAGGGAGGTGCTGTGTCTCCAGGCTGCCCAGGCAGGGACACATGGGCGCCTTCTTCCACTCCGGGCTGAGTTGAGGCCCTCCCCGCGGTCCCCGTGGGAAGCCACCACCCATCCACCCTCCAGTGCGCCCGTCACCCCCACCACCTCGGGCCCTCCCTGCCCACCCCCCAGGCGCATCAGCAAGGGGGGCAAGCGGGGAGTTTACCTGTCGCGGGGTTCGGGGCCACCCTGGGGGCCCCTCTCCCGGGCAGGCAGAGTGCCCCGTCCACAGATGGGCTGTGCCCCTCTCGGCACTGACACCAATAACTGCCCGCGGTATTGACACAGCGCTGGGGACAGCCGCCCCTTCCAGCCCTGCACTCATCCACATCTGTGGGAAAGGGCTGTCAGGCAGGGGCGCCCACCCTGAGCCCCCTCGAGACCCACCCATCGGTGGGCTACCCAGGACACACAGGAGGTGCCCGGAGGCCCCCTCCCCTCTGGGAGGGTGGAACCAGCCTCACCTGTCTGGCAGGTGTCGCCCTGCCATCCTGCAGGGCAGTGACAGCGGCCGGGCTGGACACAGCTCCCCCCATTCTGGCATGGTGGCTGGCATATTGCTGCGGGTGGGTGGGGAGGCCTGTCACCAACTCAGGAGGGTCCCCAGGGCCCCGCAGGGGTGGCAGCCAAGGAAGGGGTGCCGTGCCGGAGATGCTCATTCAGGTTTTGAGAGACAAGCAGCTGGTGCTTGGCCCCGGATCTGGAGAGCGGGAGGGACCGCTCCCTCGCTGGGTTCTACTTAAACTGACCCCAGGCGCCAGGGGCCCGTACCTGCTGCACAGGACCCGGGCAGCCCGCTGGTCCTCTTCCAGCCGGGGCAGCAGGCATAGCGAGGCCGGGCGGGGGCCAGCCCAGGGCTGCGGCGGTAGGCAGTCCTGTAGAGGGTCCTGCGGGATGGGTGGGGGCAGCTCAGAGGGGTGGTGGGTCTCCTGGGCCCCGGCCGGGGCTTCCCCAGCCGCTGGCCTTCCAGGCTGGCTCCGTCCCCGTGCCCTCCAGAACCACAGGAGCCGTCTCCCCCAGCATGGACAAGGTCACCCAGGTGTGCCCCCAGAGGTCCTTTCCCCCAGGGATGGTACCTCTCACAGCACAGGCCACCTCCCCGGCCCAACCTGCTGTGCTGAGCAGGACCCCGAGGCCTGGGAGGAAGCCCGGCTGAGCCTGGCGTGGAGCAGAGGTGGCACTGCGGGGGAGAGCCTCCTGTTCTAGGGGTGGGGATCTAGGCCCTGAGGGGAGGGGCTTGCCACACCGTCTCCCATCCCCGACTAGGGAGGTCTTCAAGCACCTCAGAAAACAAAATCTTTTAAAGCCACATTCCCACAGCGGAGAACCAGAGAGGCACGCCCCTCACACTGGCACAGGCTGGGGCGTCCTAGGTGTTGGGGGCGGCAGGACCTCCATCTGTAACTGCCGGGGGCTGCCACGGGGAGAGGGTGCCCACTGGAGCCCCAAGGGCAGGGCCAGGACGAGGAAGCTTTCAGGGAGCCACGCGGGTAGGAGACTGCAGCCAGCGATGCTGGGTGGGGGTGGGAGCGCCCCCAAAGTGGAGGGGAGCAGACAGGGTGGGTGAGCCCCCTAAAATGAGGGTGGGGAGAGGATGCGCCAGATGCCCTCGTAGCAGCTGATACTTGAGGTCACAGCGGTAGCTTCCTGAGTCGGGACTGCCCAGGTTACAACAGGTGTCAGTCTCCGCCACCCACTCAGACGTGGCCTCGGCGAGTCCCTTCCCTGCTCTGGGCCTCAGTTTCCCTTCTGGGGCGCACTGCCCTCCCAGCCCCAGGGCTTGTGCGTGGCAGATGGGGCCCTGCGGCGGCAGGCGGCGCTCACCGGTAGGTGCTGCAGGCTCGGTACCCATCGCAGGTGGTGAGGAAGGGCTGGTACACACGCTGCACAAAGGACTCGGACACGGGGCCCCTGGGAGCCCCGATGACACACACCCTGCGGCTATGGGGTGATGGGGGCCAGAAAGTCAGTGGGGGGGCTCCCAGGGCTGTGACCCAGCCCCAGAACCCAAGGGAGCCGGAAAGCGGGGAAGGGGTTTCCCAGTGTCACCATGGGAAAGACCATCGGCAGGAGCCACAGGGAAGCCTCGGCTCCGCAAACACCGGGGGCTGCCCTGGGGAGGGGCCGAGGGCTCCCCGCCGCACACCCCCACCTCCCGAGCGCCCAGAGGCCGCGCCCTGGCTCACCCAGGCCGGTAGACGTGCTCGGTGCCACCCGCCGCCAGCACCAGGAACCAGAGCAGGAGCAGCTCCTGGGAGCCCCACATGGCCTGTGTTTCCGGATGGAATGGCCTTCTCCTCAGGATGGCCTGAAGTGCAAAGCACAACCCTGGAAGTCCCTCTGCAGACCCCGCCTCGAGCCCGTGCCCCTCGTGGAGACTGTCCTCTTGGTTCCGTGACACCCGCCCAGCTCACCCACTTTGTTGGGACCTCTCACCGCAGCGGCAGAGCCTCCACGGGCGGTGTCAGCTCTCCCCGCCCCCATCCCACCTGGACAGGGAGGCCGGCCCCTCACCAGCCACATACAGCCCGCCCAGGGGCCACAGAAGGGCCACGACATCCGGGGTCTGGGAACAGAAGCTGAAGCCCTTGCCTGGGGAGAGGGACACCTGGGCAGCGCTGGGCTTGGTCAAGTTCACTGGGGAAGGTGGGGGCCCAGGGCGGGCA
This sequence comes from Aethalodelphis obliquidens, assembly GCF_003676395.1. Taxonomy (NCBI): domain Eukaryota; kingdom Metazoa; phylum Chordata; class Mammalia; order Artiodactyla; family Delphinidae; genus Aethalodelphis; species Aethalodelphis obliquidens. Next base: position 1,045,674 of record NW_020837951.1, read on the forward strand.
TCTGGACTACGTCTCCGTCCCCTGGCTGGGTTGGTGCCCTTCCCACAGGGCAGGGCTTGTACTCCCCGCCTCAGTCTGCAATTGGGGTGTTAGTGGCGGGGCGGAACCCCCCCCCAGCTGGCTGTGCCCTTGTGGCCTTCAGTGACCTCACGTGCCAGACGGGGAGCCAGCCGTGGTGGCTTGGGGGTCCACTGGGGTGCAGGTGCCCAGCAGGCAGGGGCCACTATGGTCCTCCTCAGGGTGGGGCCGGGGCCTGCACTTAAGAGGGGGGTCACTCCCCTGCCGGGGACTAAACCGCTAGTGCAGACAGCCTCCAGGGCTCCCAAGACAGTGGCCCTACTAGGCACCCAGATGGTGGGGGGACTGGAGCAGCCCCCCCACACGCCAGTGGAGCCGATCACCGTTCCTGCCCTGGCTGTGGATGGGAGCCGGGGAGGCCCAGAGAGGGATTCCCGGGAGCCCCCAGCCGGGAACTGATGGTCTGTGGCAAGCCCAGGGGACGGGGGCGGGGCTGCTATCTGTGTGCACAGCCAGGGGTCTGGGGAGCTGGGAGCTCTCTGCTCCCATGCTCCGGGCGCCCCATCTGAGGTTTCCCCCAGGTGGGCTGAGCCTGGCCCTGCAGGCCCCCCCCCGCCGCCGCCCGCGCGAAGGAAAGGGCACAGGAAGGAGATGAACTGGTGTGTGTGGTGGGGCGGGGAGCAGAGGCTGGGTACAGTCACCTCCCTCTCTGGGACTCTGGGACTCACTTTCCTCAAAGACACCACTAGGGTCTCGGAGGCCCCTCCTCTGGCTCCTCTGGTTTACGGTCAGTCCCTAAACCACCATGAGCATCACTGAGCCCCAGATGCCCGCCCAGGCCGACCCAGAGGGAGGCGATGCCACGCCTGGTCCACGCGCGGGTTCAGCTGGGTGTTCGGGCCATGCTCTTCCCACGGCACCACGCGGCCCTGGGCTGGGCAGGAAGGCAGCTGCACGAAGGCTTTCCTGCACCTCCTGTTCTCTGTCACGGGCCTGAGAGGGGAGGGCTGGGTGGCCGAGCAGGCAGAGGCTGCAGCGGGCAGCTGAGGTGTTGGACTTAGTTTTGGGGCGGCGGGGGGGTGCTTCTTAGCTGTTTCTGGGCAGGGACATGTCCTGCCAGTCAGAGTTGGCTCGGAAGATGAACTCTGGGGGGAGCGCACTGTTAGACAGCGGGCCTGGTGGCGGTCCAGGCAAGAATTGAAATGGTGGGGACAGGTGGTCCTGCGGAGTGGGCCCTGGGAAGGCAGAGGTGGGCCGGGGGGCTGGCAGGGCTGGGCAGGGGCCTCCGGGTTCCGCACACCCTGAGCTCTCCCACGCCGGCCACCTGGAGGGCGGGGCATCTCATGCAAATGTGACTGTCCTCCGCAAACACCCACCCCAAGCACCTCCCCAACCTATCGGAAGCTGGTTAGAAAGGAAATCGTGCTTTTTAAAAGAAGAGAGTTGATTTTTGAAAGTCACGCTTTTCCCCTAGGCCAGAGGAAGCCGATGGCGCTGACCAGCCTGTGCTGGGCTGGCAGAATCCCATTTCCCTTTGGTGTTACAGCCCTGCTGGGGCGGGGAGCCCGGGCAGGGCGCTCTGTGGTACCTCCAGAACGATAAGCAATAAAGTCCCATCCCCTCTGTCTGCACGAGCCCTGCCACCACCTTCCCTCCCACCTGCCCCGGGCTGCCGCCTCGCTGACCCCACCCGGGGAGACAGTCGTTAGAGGGAGGGGCCTGACTCCACCGCAGGGCGATAGCCCTGGTTCCCCCTTCCACCGTGAGGGGTGCTTTGGACGTTTGGATGGGCGGGGGTGGATGCGGAGAGGCGGAGTGAGATTACAAGACTGATTCCCTGGGGGTGCGCCCTCTCCACCGCCCACCCCACGTCTCCCCTTCCCCCTGCACGGCCGGCTCCGTGGAGAGTGGGAGCGAGGGTGGAGTGACACGTCCCCCCGCTCCGCCACCGCAGGGTACCGCTGGCCTGGGCTGCGGGGTCCGGGGCCCGCGAGGCTCTGAGTCAGGCCCTGGGGGAGCCGCAGGGCCCGGATAGGGGGATGAGGGGCTGCGGCGCCCCACCCCTCCCCCGCCCGGGCCCACCCGCGCGGCCCGGCCCGGGTCACCTGTCACCAGCAGGGGGCGCCCTTTCCCAAGGCCGCTGGGCCCATTCTCCGGACCCAGCCGCGAGATCCGGGGCCGGGCTGGGGTTCGGGTGCCCGCGCGGCAGAGCCCGGCGCTCCCGGCCCGCTCACCTTTGGGCTCCCCGCGGTCGCCCTGCGTCGCCCCCCAGCTCCGCGCGCGGCGAGGCCCCCGCCCCCAGCCCGAACGTTGAACAGACCCCCGCCCGCGGCCGTCCCCGCGTCCCCAGCCGGGCGCCCCGCTCGCTCCACACTCACCGCCCGATCTGGGGCGCGCACGCGCCGCTGTCGCCACCGCGCAGAGGGGCCCCGGCCCCGCCCGCCCCCCCACCCCGGCCCCGCCCCCCCCCGCCCGCCCCCGGCCCGCCCCCCCCCCGGGTGGGCTCCGAACGCCCGCCCGCCCCCATTGCGCAGGTTGGGAAACTGAGGCCCCGCGGCGGACGGCGCCCCGGGGGCCGTGCAGTGAGTCAGCTGGAACCGGGTCTCCTGACGCACTACCCGCCTCCGAGCGCTACTGCCCCTCCCAGCCGGCTCCCGAGGACGCAGGGCTGAGCCAGCAGCCAGGTGCCCGGAGGCCGCATGGGGAGCCCGCGCTGGCCGCGGGTAGCTAGCTCTCGACTCCCCTAGGCTGAGCGCCGACTCCCGGGGATGGCCATAGCCCCCGGGTGGCCAGCTCCCTAGGCACCGGGGGCTGGCTAAAGCTGACCGCTGCCCTGCAGCCACACGTGGGGTGGACGTCAGTGATCCCCCGGCTCATAGCCGGGACTTCCAGAGATCATACAGGTGGGGGTGGGGCTCGGCAGAGCGCCGCCGGGTCCTAGGTGCAACACCGAGCCTCCCTCCCAGCCAGTGTGCCAGGTTAGGGGGTCTGCCGGGCTCCCACCTGGTGCCCCCTTTGTTCAGGACAGTTGGGACCACCCCTGAGTGCTCTTCAGGCCTCCAAGGAGTCCCTCAAGTGCATGGGCACCACTGGGGGCTCCTGGGCCAGTCACCTCTCCTCTCCTCTCCAGGCTCCCTCTCCACATTTACAGCATGGGGTAAAGAAGCCCCATGTGGTGGAGTGGCCAGCAGTGCCCAAGAGACAGCAGCCGGCACAGCTGGAGCCAGGTGCCCCAGCCCCTCCTCCCCTGGGGAGCCCTCACATCTGCACCAGCGTGTTACAGCCGTTAGTGCGCGTGACACCCTGGGCCCGCGCCTCTCGGCACTTTCTGCCCTGGAACTGGAGCCCAGGCCCTGTTCGCCTAAGTGCGTGCGTGTGTGTGTGCGCGCGCGTGCACACGTGTAAACCGTGCCCGGGCCCAGCCAGGCCCCCTGCTGCTGCCCAGAGCATCACCTGTGGCACTCACCTGGAGAAGCAGTCTCCCTCATGCCCCAGACACTGGTGGCAGCGGTGGGGGCTGCCCTTTCCCCTCCTGTGCCGGGGTCTGCGGATCAGAGACACGGTGTGGGTTAGCGCACAGCCTTGGTCACCGTGACATCCAGGGGCTGGGGAGGGGGACGGGGCCGGCCTCCATGTGGCTGTGGGAGCTTGGCCTGCACTTGGACTACAGATCCCCACCCCTCTGATGGCCAGAGAGGAACGGGCCTTTCAGGCCTGCCCACACCCTGTTGCCCGGGGGTCCTGAGTCCTGGGATGGAAAGCTCTGCAAAGCCCGGGGTGCTGGGAGGGCATCCTGCAGGTTCATGGGGAGGGGGGCCTTCAGCTCGGGGGGCGTCCGGATCAGGCCTACTTTGGTGCACAGGAGGTAAAGGAAGGGAGGGGACACAGGAGGCTGGACAGGAGCCCCTTCCTGGACCAGGGGCCCCTGGAAGCCCCTGGAAGATGACCTGAGGGTGGCTGGGTGGCGGGGGCTGGGATAACTGTGAAGTGGGGGGTGGTCCCTGGCGTGGCGGTGTCTCTCCCCCCACCCCCAACCCAAGCAGGCAGCCCCAGGCAGTAGAGAGTTAAGGGCCAGGCCCAGGGGCACTGGAGGGAGAGTTGCCCTGCCCTGTTCCCTGCCCCCATCCAGTCCCTGAAGCTGGTCACTTGACCCTTTGACCTCAGGCCTGGGCAGAAAGGGGCCTGGCGAGCTGCGTGGCTGGTCCTTGCTCCGCTGCTAAGCTGGGAGGACCGTCAGCACCTGCTTTCTTATCTGGAAAGTGGGTGTTTGTCACACAGACTGCTGGGGTGGACGTGACAACAAGACTGTCAGAGGCCAGGAAGGGCCCTGCCGCTCGGGGACCTGGGCTGCTCTGGGTGGGGGGCTCCCCTAGGCTGCAAGGGGAGCCAAGAGAGCACCCGCACTGTGCCACACCAAGCTGTCCCCCGCCCGCCCCCGGCCAGCGCAGCAGAAGAGGGGCTCCTCCTGGGGCTGTGCTCAGTGCCCCCCACTGGCATGGCTCCTCCTGGCTCTAGATTTCGCTTTGGGGTTCCCACCCCTCCCCGGCGCCCCTCCCCGACACCCTCGGGGTGCTCTCCCACCCTTGGGGGACGATGCCCTCGGGACACGCAGGTCACAGAGAAGAGGGGCCTTACTGCCAACCCCGGGGGCTTCCCTGGGAAATCAGAGCGGGCGCGGGAGGGCGTGCGAGGCGCAGCGAGGCCGCCGCGCTGGCTTCTCCGGCCAGGGCTCACAGCAGCTGCTGGGCTGCCCAGCGTAAGCGTCAGTGTCGGGCAGGCCAGACTGGCATCCAGACTGTGCCACCCCCAGCGGGTGCCCTTGGCCAAGGTGAGGATGGCACTGATGGGGGCATGATGCGGTGGCCCCGGCTAGTGGAGTGCAGACCCTCGGTGCTCAGCCCGCAGGTGCCCGCAGTCCACAGAGCCCTCAGAGGGGCGCTCGCCCTGCTCTCCCCCCTCCCTGCCCTCCAAGGCCGCCCCTGCCCTACCTGGTGCCGCCCCGGGGCTGGCTCGGCCATGGCCACCACTGCTGCTCCCTCAGGCCAGGGCTGGGCCCTACCCCTCGCCGGCCGCCTTGAGGCAACTCCCGAGGCCGCCTGCCTGTCCTGTCGGAGGCCTCCGTCTTGGCCATGGGGACGGTGGACTCGGGGCAGGGAGGCTCCTCCCGGAGCGAGGAAGGGCGGCTTTTTATGCTCCGTCCCCGTGTAAATCGGGGTTGGGATGGGCCCTTCCCAGCCGGACTTCCTGTGTGTGCTGTCCGCTGATAACGGGGATCTGTCAGTGAACAAACAGGAGGCCGAGGGGCGGTGGGGGGCCGCCGAGGGAGGGCCTGGGCCCAGCGGCGGGGGCAGGGGTGGGGGAGCTCTCCCCAGGGACCAGGCTCTAATCCTGAAGCAGCCAGAGACGGTGCTCGGGCCCAGCTGCAGCCTGGCTGGTGACGCTGGGGCCCAGCTGGGCCCAGTGTGTGACAGAGGACGTGGCTGGCACACAGGGCCCTCCCAGGGCCGTGGGTCCACCAAGCTGGTGGGACCACATTAGTGCGGCTCCATGGAGGGGGCCGTTCTTCCTGTGACCCCCAGGGCGTGCACCTGCACCCCCGGGTGTGTGTGCCAGGGCCCGGGGGTGGGAGCGGCCAGAAGAGAGCTGGGGATGGGGCAGGAGGCTGGGTGGGCTGAGAACAGCCCGCTCTGTGAGTCCCTGGGGCCTAGAGTGGCCATGGTGGGGGGTGACGGAGAGGGGCAGACGTCAGCTCAGAGGCTCAGGCCTTCTCTAGGAATGGGGCGGTGGGCCCCCTACTCCTGGGCGTGTGCAAGCATGGGCGAAAGCCCCCAGTCCTACTTCCAGGACCCTCTTCAGAGGAGGGCAAAGCGCGTTCCCAGGCCCCCTCTCCTCCCTTGGCTTCCAGAGGCTGAGGGGGGCCTCTAGGTGGCCAAAGGGGGTGCTCCTTCAGACCCTCCAGGTGGTCCAGCCCTCCAGCTCAGACCCGCAATTTCCTCATTTAGGCGGTGCTGGGGACCCGCAGGCTGAGCACCTGTTGCTGCGATGCTAGTTGGCTGGGTGCCCAAAGGGCAGCTACTGAGGACACACCTGGCTGAGTGCTCTGAGTGAGCAGCGCCCCCCAAACCCCATTGTCCTCGGGTCTGAGCCCTGCTCCGGGGTCAGCACTCGCCCACCCACAGGTGGGACCCTCTCCGACTCTCTGGCCTTGAGCATCTCTACTCAGCCCTACCTCCCTCTGGCCCCACCCAAATGGATTTCCCGGCCAAGAGGGAGGCCGGAGCAGCTTGGGAAATTCCACACCCAACCCCCCACGCCCCCGAATGCCTCCGAGAGCAGGAGGGAAGTCTGCCCGCCCTTCTGGTGGGTCTCAGTGGTCAGCAGGGACTGCTCCCTTCCCCGCCCCCATAGGAGGGTCTCTTGCAGGCATGAGGCTGGGGTCAGCCAGGGCCTTCACTTCTCCGGGCCTCAGTTTCCCCATCTATCCCATGGGGCCAAGAGAGCTGCCAGCGAGTGAGGTGGCGGTGACGGCTGACAAGGCTCCGGGCTGTCAAGTGTTGCCGGATTGAGCGCAAGGAGGTCTGGGGGCGCTCATCCCCCATCTCTTCCGCTCCAACCCACGTGGCCCACTCTCGGCCCCATGGCTCTCCCACCTGAGGGTACATCTGTCCAGAAGGGTTAGGGTTCCCAACCATACACTGAGTGTGTCCTGCTGAGTGTACTTTCGAGAGTGTAGGGGCCAGGTTAGGCTTTGCTCCCACCAAGGAGGTGACCCTCTGCCCACATCACAAAGACCCTAACCCTAACCCTAACCCTAACCCTAACCCTATCCCTAACCCTAACCCTAACCCTAACCCCTAACCCTAACCCTAACCCTAACCCTAAACCTAACCCTAAACCCTAACCCTAACCCTCTAACCCTAACCCTAACCCTAACCCTAACCCTAACCCTAACCCCTAACCCTAACCCTAACCCTAACCCCTAACCCTAACCCTAACCCTAACCCTAACCCTAACCCTAACCCTAACCCCTAACCCTAACCCTAACCCCTAACCCCTAACCCCTAACCCTAACCCCTAACCCCTAACCCTAACCCTAACCCCTAACCCCTAACCCCTAACCCTAACCCCTAACCCTACCCCTAACCCTACCCCTAACCCTAACCCCAGGCCCAGGGATCTGCTCTGTGCCCCTGGGTGGAAGACACAGCAGACATCAGGGTTGGCTGGGCCCCGCCCCTTCTGTGTATGGATGCGGAGACTGAGGCCCAGGGAGGAAAGGGACTCACCTCAGGTGAGCAGGAACAGATCAGGACAGAAGCTGGCCCCTTTCTCTCTTTTCTCAGTGAGCCCCCAGTTCCTCCTGTGCCCCCACTCCAGGGGCAGACCTATCCCTGCCAGGGGACGGGCTGAGGTTGGGAGTAGCTAATTAGCCAACTTTGTGTAACGGTTAATGGGCCACCCCTCCCTCTAAAGCATGAGCCTGTTAGGGAACTTTCTGGAAGGATGCCCAGAGCACAGAGACAGAATGGTGGGTTGAATGGTGGAATTACAGGTATGGGGAAGGCAGATCCCGGGTCCTCCACATCCCAGCCTTCCCTGCCCTGGCTCCGCCGCTGCTGCCCACTGGTTCTGGGACCCCCACTGCTCTGTGACCCCCTCCCGACAAGCTCTGCCCTCCCACAGCCCCTCCTGGGCCGAGACCAGAACCAGGGCAAGGAAAGGAGGCTTTGCCTCCACACGCCAGCCTGGCCCGGCCTGTCGCCTAAAACCCCACGGTGCCCTCCGCTCTCAGGTCCCGGAGCCTCAGAGCCTGACGCGGGAGACGCGCTAGGGTCCTGCTCTAACCCACCGCAGGTCCGGCGCCGGGAGGGTCTGCACAGGAGGGTGGGCTGGTGCTGGCTGGCACCCCCTCAGACTCCAGGAGGGTCTTGGGGTCCGGCAGAGGGGTCACGGGTGCTTCCTGCCCCATGGGCCCCCTTCCCAGGTGCTGGGGTGGGTGGAGCTCACTCTGTGGTCCAGGCTGGAGGGGGAGTCTACCTGGGGTGGGCCAGGACTACCCCCATCCTCAAGGAGGCCCCCCTGCCGCCCCCAGCCCGCCCGACCCTGGCGTCTGTTCGAGATCGTCCAGCACGCCACCACAGCAGGAGTCAGTTTGGGAAGGAGTTGGCGCCTCCCCTGAGGGCAGGGCAGACTCCCCTCTGGCCGGCTACCCCTACCCCACAGGCCCAGCGTGGAGGCGGCCACCTGGTGGGATTGGTCAGCGACCTCCAGGCCGTCCACACCTGGGTGGCTCAGAGACCCGAACCCGGAGCCTTGCTGGCCTTGGGTGTGGCGTCCAAGGCAGGGCCCCAGTGGGGTCGGGAAGCTGGTGTTCTGGTCCCAGCTTTGGCTCGCACGGCTGGAGCCTCTGGCCACAGCAGGCCTCAGTTTCCCCATCTGCCCCACCGTCAGTAGGTGAGGTGGCGCTGCCTCCCAGCCTGCCTGCAGGCGTGCTGCGGTTGACTGAAGGTGAGTCGTGTTGCCTTACCTTCCCAGAGTGTGCTGGTCAGGCCGGGGGCATGGTGGGGGCGGCCAGGGTCTCCTGGTCCTCCTGGGACCTTCCTGGGAACCCTCACCGCCAGGCTTTTGGCCTCCACAGGCCCAGGAGTGGATGGACCAAGCCCCCAGCAGAGGCCAGCGTGGGCATCTGAGGCAGCCTGAGGGGTGCCGGGCGCGGCGTGTGAGCCGGGCTGCAGGAGGGAAGGCGCAGCGGACAGAGCAGGGGAGAGATGGGGCTTCCTGTTTATCCCCTGGAGTGGCCCGCTGGCCTCGGGGACAGGATGGCTCTGTCAGCCAGATTCACGCCAGATGCGGCTGACCCTTCATCAAGGGACGCGTGCGCTCGGTCCAGTGACCCGTCCCCAGTGGGGCTGGAAGGCAGCTCGCCTTCCCCTGGGGCCAGTGAGCTGTCTCCAGTGCTGGGCCAGGTCCCAAAGGGAGCCAGAGGTCCCACAGGGAGAATGGGGTCTGTCCAGCAGCTGGGGGTCTTCATCTCCCCCCCAACCGCCCTGACTCCCGCCTTGCACATCTGTTAGAAGTGCCCATGGCCGTGCGGTGTGTGGCGTACGCACGTCTTACCCTTGAGCTGATGCAGCTGAGGCTCACGAGGGAAGATGGTCATCTAAGGTCGGCTGGCGGGAAATGGAAGCTCTGGTCGTGGAGCCCAGGGGTGCCTGGGCAGCAGGAGGCCCTCGGGGGACCCTTGGCCTCTTCTCCTTGCTGTTCCCCATCCTCCCTCCCTGGGGACCACCCATGCAGCCGTCACAACCTTTCTGCTGCTCAGGCGGAGGCCCAGAACACGTCCTTCACCGCCCCCCGGCCTCGGTTCCCCGAGGGTCTCCATGGGCTCTGCCACTGACCCATCCTGGTCACCACACTTCCTGGGAGAGTCATGAAACCAACCACTGCCCAACATTTCTCCGGGTCTCCCCCACCCACAGTGCGGGAGTGCACTGGACGCCCGGCAGCCTCGTCAGCACTTACTGCTCTCCGCTCTTTCATTTTAGCCACCCTGATGAGTTTTGTGTGTGTGTGTGTGTGTGTGGTACGCGGGCCTCTCACTGTTGTGGCCTCTCCCGTTGCGGAGCACAGGCTCCGGATGTGCAGGCCCAGTGGCCATGGCTCACGGGCCCAGCCGCTCCGCGGCACGTGGGATCTTCCCGGACCAGGGCACGAACCCGTGTCCCCTGCATCGGCAGGCGGACTCTCAGCCACTGCACCACCAGGGAAGCACCCCCTCTGATGACTTTGCAGGGGTACTGCTGTGTTGTTCAGGGAAGCCTGCACTCTGATGACTTTGCAGGGGTATTGCTGTGTTGCTCAGGGAAGCCCCCCCTCTGATGACTTTGCAGGGTACTGCTGTGCTGTTATTTCTCTAATACAGGGAGATGGAGAAAATCTTATTTTTTGAACCACAGATTTCCTCCCTGGGGAAAGATTCATTTTATGGGAGAGATACCGGGGTGGGGGTGAGAGCTGGGCAGGGGGCACTTGGGGAGCAGGGCAGCTCTGAGGGGGCCGAGCTCCGAGCCTCTGCTTCGCTGAGCAGTCTGTAAAATGCAGGCACAGTGAACGTCCCAGGGCACCAGTGGTCTGGGCAGTGGAGAGAGGAGAGACCACCCCTGGGGAGTAAGCTTGGGGGGTCCCCTGGCGTAATTTCTGCTGTGGGTGTGCAGTGCACCCCCGGCTCCCAGGAGCCTCCATGAAATGTTTGTCTCTAGAGCTGTTGGCCAGGTTGGGGTCAAGGTCAAGGTCAAGGTGCTGACTATGGCCAGGAGCTGGGCACCGGGTCCCGCCTGGAAGCTGGCAGGTGGGCAGTGGTGGTCCGGGCTGACCCCTGCAGGAACCTCGCTGAGCAGGGAGAGCCCATGACAGAGCCTGACACCCTCCCTCCCGGGGCTATGGCCGGGCCCTAATCCTCGGGTCCTCAGCCCCATGGCCCAGGCTTGTCCCAGTGCCCGGCTTTGCCTGGAGCCCACGCTGCCCCCAGCCCCTCAGAGCTCCCCCTGTCGTGGGGGGTGAGGGAGGGAGGCTTGCGCTCCCTGCCTGGCTCCCTGGACGGAAGCCCCACTCATGGTCAGGCTGCAATTTGCCAAGCCCGACGGATGGGGCGGCCATTAACGTGGAGGGGAAAAAACACTTTATCTCCCAGGAGGGAAAGGGAAGTTCCAGAGAACCGACGTGTGTGTGTGGAGGGGGGAGCAGGCTACTGGAGGTGGGCCACGGTTCAGCGCCCCCATCTTGGGCCATCCTGTCCCCTCCCCGCCCTGCCCACTCAGGGAGAGCCGGGAGCCAGACCCTCCGAGGCCTTCGGGGAAGAAAAGAGCAAGCGGGGCGGCTGAAGCTCCGCTGCTGCTGAGCTGCGTGTGTGTGGCTCCCGCAGGCTCTCAGGCCCACCCTGAGGGGCTCACTCTGCCATCTGACCCTGTCTGTGGAGGACGGCTGACCTCTCAGGGTCACGAAGACCGTCACGGGCAGTCTGACCTCCAACCTCCAGCAGTCTGCAGGGCGGTGGGCATGGCGGCCCCCACCCCCAGGCAGGTCTCGGGCACAGCGTCCGGACCGCCCATCATCCCAGCCGTCTGGGGGGCCAGGGGGGCTGCTGGGAGCAGCGGGGGGTCCCCTCCGCAGGGAGACCGTGTGGCCAGGAGAGTCTGCTTCTCCGTGGGGCAGCCGTGGCCTCCGGACAGGTCAGGGAGGTTAGAGGCTGGAAGCTGCCCTGCCTCAGTTTCCCCACTTGTCAGATCAGACGGGGAGCCCTGTGGGGGAGCTGGGGGTCTCTAAACACTGTCACAGTGGACAGCTTGTGCCCAAGCCCTTTTTGGGGGAGGGGGCGGAGGGGCTCACAGCTTCCACCAGGTTCTCAAAGGGGCCCATGCCCCCCGCTGCAGAGCACCCCATGGGTGGCCCTGAGGTCCCCCTGGCCTCACAGTCCGTGCTGCTGAGCTCCCAAGCCGCCTGTGGTCATTACAGTTTTATATCTTTAAAAATGTAAAGAGACAGGCGGCGGGGGTGGTGGTGGGGTGGCTACCCGGCCAGAAATCTCTGTTTCCTCTCAGCCAGGAAACAGGAAGTGAGTGTGCGGGAGATTGGGAGCCAGGCTTCGAGAACAATAGAAAACCCCCTCCAGAGGGGAAAGGGAACTGCGTCAAGGGGCCGGGGTGGGGGCCTCCTGACCTCTCCCCGCTGTGCACGGGCCTGGGCGTAAATTTAGTCTGGGTTCTTTTCCCGGTGAAAAGCTCCAGTGCCCCGTGGCTGGGCGAGGGGGTGCAAGGCCCTCCTCTGTCCCTGGGTGCAGGGCTCCTGGGGTCTTAGGGACCACCTGGGTAAACTGAGGCCCAGAGAAGAGCAGAGCCTGGCCCAGGGGCTGCGGGGTGTGGGGCTGGAGCGCCGTGGCCATCCCGTTGGGGCTAAGGGTCTCCAGAGAGGCCCACGTGTGCAGGGACAGAGACCCCCCCACCAGGCCCAGGAGAGGAGGAAAAAGGCTCCCCCGCCCCCACCTGCTCAGCCCCCTGCCCACGGCAGGCGACTCTGCTCCAAACAAGCAGGCTTGGCCCCGAGAGCTGTGTGACCTTAGCCAGAGCTCCGGGACGGCCGGCGCTCGGTGGGAGCCCAGGGCCAGCCAGTGGTTTCTTTTTTTAATATAACAGCTCTGTTGAGATGTAATTGACATACCCCACAAGCCACCAGCTCAAAGTGTACAATTCGACGGCTTTTAGTACGGTCACTTGAGTAGCCATCATCATGGTCAATTTTAGAACATTTTCGTCACCTGAAAGAAACCTGCGTCCTTATGCTGCCTCTTCCCCATAGCCCTCGGGGCCCGCACCTCCCAGCCCTAGGCAACCACCCATCTACTTTCTGTCTCTGTGGACTTGCCTGTTCTGGACGTTTCCTACAGCAGGAATCCTACGATGTGGGGGCCTGTGTGTGTGACTTCTTTCACTCAGCATCATGGTTTTTTTTTAACATTTTATTTATTTATTTTTATACAGCAGGTTCTTATTAATTATCTGTTTATACGTATTAGTGTGTACATGTCAATCCCAATCTCCCAGTTCATCCCCCGCCCCCGCCCAGCATCATGTTTTTGAGATTCACGCATATTGTAACGTGAGTCAGTGCTTCGTCCCTCTTTACGGCCGAATAACGTTCCACTGTGCGGATGGACGTGTGTCGTCCATTCTTCAGCTGATGTGCATCCAGGCTGCTCTGAACACACATGTGCAAGTTCTTGTGTGGATGCCTGTATTCCCTTTTCTTGGGAACGTATCTGGAAGTGGGATTTCTGGGCCGAGAGGTCACTCCATGCTTTATCATCTGAGGAGCTGCCCAAGCTGGTGGTGTCTGGCCACACTCTCCCTGCTCACCCCAGGAGAGCTGGAGGGGCTGCTCTCTGATCCTGCCAGGACCCCCGGATGGAATAGGAAATGCACACGTGGGACCCAGAGTTTGTGGCCTTTTCTGGGCCGGGCTCAGAGCTGAACCAAGGCCCCTCGAGGCTCACGGGACGTCACGTGGCCCGTGAACCATCCCCTCCTTGCAGACTGTGAGCCAGGGGTCACATTGGACCCCTCAGGAGCCTGTCCCTCCCCTGGATGTGCTGGACTCAGCCACTGGAGCCCCTGGGAGTTGCAGGGGGTCCCTGGCACTCACCCTGATACCTGGGAAGCACCTACAGGTCCAGCCCGACCCCGTCCTTGCCTCCCTGGCCCCCAATCTAGGGATGTGGGACCAGTATAAGGAAGGCTGGGCCCCTAGCAGCTTGCGGAGAGCAGCAGTCTGGGGTCTGATCTGGGCTGTGTGTTCAGGACCCCTGGGGTCCAGGGCGATCCTGGGCAGGCCCCATCTTCTCTGGGCCCCAGTGTCCTCTGTGGCAATGATTACTCAGGACCCCTTGGCTAAATCCTGGGTTTTCTCCTCGGCCGCCACTGCGCCAGGAGGGAACTGAAGCTCAGAGAGGCCGACTGCCCCTCCAGGCCACATGGCATGTGGCAGAGCCAGGATTAGAATCCAGGCCACCCAGCGCTTTCTCGAAGCCCCTTCCTGCCCCGCCCTCCCCGCCCTCCCCGCCCTGTGTCTACGTGTCTAGGATTCCAGACGTCCCAGGTGAGCGGGGCTTGGAGTCTCCTGACTCCCTGCGAGCTCTCCACCAACACCCTGCTCTGGGGAATGGCTCTGCATTCCCCACTTGCGCCAGAGTGTGACCTGTGAAGGGGGCCCTGCGTCCTTTCCTGGGGAGGGAGGGGATGCGGGTCAGGCCCCTCCCCAGGCCCGGCAGGCACCCAGGTGTGGGAATCACCCCCACATCTAGGGTATTGGTGCTGCGGCCACGGGCTGCCATCCTGGCCCAGAGGACGCCAGCCGGACTCTCAGCCAGGATGTCCCCTCCCCCTCCCGCCTGGGGATCGCAGCTTCCTGAGCCAGCCCCCCCTCCACCCATCCCCACAATGGCCGGAAACCCCAGGCTCAGGCTGCGGGCCAGGCAGGCCAGCAGCGGCCCTGGGACAGGCGGGAAGGCTGCTCTGCCCGAGCACCCCTGGGTGGAACTGGGAGCCCCGAGGGCCCGTCGTCTCGGGGCCGACCATAGACAGCTGCCCACGGAGCCCCGGCTGGTGGAGGGCTCAGGAGGCGGGTACAGGTGGCTGTCATACCCGGGCCCCCCCAGCCGCCCCAGGCTTCCGAGACTGACGACCACCTACACCGCCACCGAGTCCCAGCTCTGGCTCCGCTGCGTTAATGGGGCTCAGGAATGCGACCCTGGACAAGCACAACTGTTTCACTGGGTCTGACTCGAGAGGCGCCCCGTTCGGCCCCCCCACCATTTGAAGGGACAGCGTTAAGAAGGGAAAGAGCCGCCTCCCCTCGCTGGGCTGGCTCCCTGGAGCTCGTGGGCTGTGCTTTGGAGGGACAGAGGGACACGGGCGAGGGGAGGAGTGCCCCCGCTCGCCCCACCAACCCCGGAGCCAGATAGGACGGGAGTCCTCCAGGGGCAAGGACACCAGGGGCCTATGTCTGGGGCAGGACAGGAAGGGCCCTCTGGGCCCAAGATTGCTTATTTATATTGTATTTTACGATTCCAAAATGAAAATCAATTTCTTTGTGTGTGTCGTTCAGCCCATGAAGTAACAAGTGCTCGTTTTGAAAGAGCCAGTTGGATTTGATGCCGAAAAGCATAAAAGAGAAACCACCATGCCTCCGTCACATCGCCTGGGGTCCTGGGGGCCCCTGTGTTCCTGCAACACCCCGCCCGCCACTTACAGGCCGAGGGCGCCAGGATAAAAGCTACACTATTTTTAGCATAGCTTTGGGTTCATGGCAATATTGAGAGGAAGGTAGGGAGAGTTCTCGCAGACCCCCGCGCCAACGTGCAGCCGCCCCTGCCGTCCACGTGCCTCCCAGCCGTGCGCTTGTTACAGGGGCGAAGCCACACAGACCACGCAGAGTCCACCGTGCAGCCTGGTGTCACTCTTGGTGTGGTGCGTTCCCGGGGTTCGGACAGGGCTGTAAAGATGCGTGTCCACCATATGGGCTCGTGGGCAGCCTCACTGCCCTAAACACCCTCTGAGATGCACGCATTCTACATGGATGGTTTCACGATTTTGGTAGAGGTAATCTCCCTGTAATCCCCACCACAATCGACCCAGGGGCCACCCATCTCCCGACGCACCCACACCCCCTGTGGTGACTATGCCCTCGGCTGGCCCCTGCCATCCTGGAACCACACAGCAGTGCCCTGCGCTCAGCTCCGGGCCTCAGAGGCGGTCTTGGCTGTGAGTGGGTCTGTGATGTTCCTGCCCGTGGCTGAGCGGGACCCCTCGGTGTGGGTGGACCACAGTTCATAGCAAATACATTTTATTTTATTTATTTACTTTTTAAAATCTATTTTATTTTTATTTATTTTTGGCTGCATTGGGTCTTCGTTGCTGCACGTGGGCTTTCTCTAATTGTGAGTGGGGGCTACTCTTCGTCACGGTGCGCGGGCTTCTCATTGCGGTGGCTTCCCTTGTTGTGGAGCACAGGCTCTAGGCGCACGGGCTTCAGTAGTTGTGGCTCGCGGGCTCAGTAGTTGTGGCGCACAGGCTTAGTTGCTCCACGGCATGTGGGATCTTCCCGGACCAGGGCTCGAACCTGTGTCCCCTGCATCGGCAGGCGGATTCTTAACCACTGCGCCACCAAGGAAGCCCCGCAAATACATTTTAAATGAAGGGGCCCGTCGTTTCTCAACAAGTAAACATAGAACTACCTCCAGCCATTCCGCTCCTAGGTGTGGACACAGAGGACCTGAAAGCAGGGACAGCACAGCCCGTGACTATTATTACTCACAATAACCAAAAGAGGGGAACAGCCCGGATGTCCATCCACCGATGAATGGTGGATGAAGGACACGCGTGGTCCAGCCAGGCGGCAGAATGAAGCTTATTATCCAGCCATAAAAAGGAATGAAGCGGTGACACATGCTACAACGTGGATGAGCCTTGGGAACGGGAAGCTGAGTGAAGGAGGCCAGGCTCAAAAAGGCAAATGTCGTATGATTTCATGTGTATGAAATGTCCCGCGTGGACAAATCCAGACAGACAGAAACCAGACCGATGGGGGCAGGGAATGGGGAGTTACTGTTTAACGGATGTAGAATTTCAGTTTGGGAAAATGAAAAAGTTCTGGGAAGAGATAGCAGTGGTGGTTGTACAAATGTGGATGTGATTAATTCTACTGAATGGTACACTTGAAAACGGTCACAATGGCAAATTTTATGTCATATATTGACATATGTTACCACAACGTAAAATAATTAATAATGCAATATATCCAAACTCACTGAATGGTGCACTTGGAATGGGTGAATTGCGTGGTATGTGAACTACACCTCAAGAGCTGTTGTAAAAGAAAACGAAATGCCCCAGAGTGCTTCCCGAGCAGGTAGCCCGAGTGTCTGCCCTGCTACCAACCCCACAAGGTATGGGGACATGTTTTGGGGGGACCAGGGAGCCAGTGGGGAGGCAGCACCCCAGGGGTCCCAGGCCCTCTCTCCCACTCTCTTGGGAGTTCCAGAAACAGACACCCAGCCCAGCCTTCCTGGGCTCTGCCTACAGCCCACCGCCCATCCTCAGACCTGGGCACGCTTTCCTCGGCCAAGCACAGCTCCTGGAGTTCACTGGGTGGGAGCGATCCCTTTGGGGGCCAGTGGAGCCCACCTCAGCCCAGCCCACCAGAGCTACCGTGTGGCTGAGTCCTGTGGGCACGTGGGCAGTGGGGGTGGGGGGACAGCCCTCTCTCTGCTTCATGTCGGGCTCACGCGGACTGGGTCATTTTAGGACAGATGAGCAGCCTAGGAGGTGGGTTCTGAGTCCGGCTGAGCTAGGTCCATGCTTCCCTGGGACCTCAGGCAGGGAAGGGGGCAGTGTCTGCTCCCGAGGGAGCCTGAGCCGGGCCTGAGCCCCTGGAGCCTCCCTGACCAAACGCTCCCCGCTTCCCCACTGCCCCGAACTGAGCCAGCAGACTGCTGGCCCTGGAGAGGACCCAGCAGGAAGGAAGCCTGGTCAGCTCGGTCCAGATTCCTGCCTGGTCCTGGGGCCCCTGCCACCTGGGGCCTCAGACTCCCCCAGACCCTGGACCTCAGAGCCCAGGGCAGAGAGGAGGCGGACGGGAGGAAGGCCACCGCCAGGAGCTCAGTCCTTCTGTCCTGGCAGGAAAGAATGACCGGAGCTGGGGACAAAAGGCGGACGTGCGGCTGGCCATGTGCGCCCTTATCAGGGTCTGCACTCGCTGGGCCCGGGGCCTCGGCGGAAACACTCCTCTCCGCCTGCCTTCCTGCCCATTGCCGGGCCACACCGCAGGCCAGGCACTGTGCAGGGCAGGGGAGCCGGGGGGAGGGCAGCGGTGGGGGGGGGGCACCTGGCCTGGGTTTGGGGCTGTAATTTGAGTAAGGCATTAGCATTATTCACTCTGCTGCTGGAAAGTGGAAGCTAAAATTCTCCCCATCTGTCAGATGAGGAATCTGAGGCCCAGAGCAGCAGCGACCAGGGAAGGGGGGGGCAGGCGCCCCGGAGCTCTGCAGGGCCCGCTGGGAGTACCCTGGAAGGGGTGGGGACGACCGGGGGAGCACACGTGTCACAACCACACTGTACACTTAGGAGCCACTCGTGTTATTCCGTGTACAGAAAGTGCGGCTCGATGGACAGACACGAGGAGGTGGCCGCAGGCAGTGGGTGCGGGGGGCTCCGTGGGTTTCCTACAAGGGAACGGTCGGTCGTGGCCGTGGGGGTCCTGTCCCTTCCCTCCACCCGGCCCCTGCCGTCCCCGCCCCAGGCCCCGCCCTCTGGTGGGCGGGGCGGGGCTGCAGGCGGGGAGTCGCAGGACTGGGCTGGTGGGAGTGGCGGACCCAGACCAGCCAGGTCAGCGGCCCTTCGTGCTCACCTTCTGCCCATCGGTTGTGGCATGAGGTCCGCCTGAGGGCTGCCCCGCTATGAGGAGGGGCGACCAGGGGCACCTCCACCCCTGGCCACATGAGCGGATTGGCCTCAGGGTGGGCCCCGTGCCGGGCGACCTGGCCGGGCAGCTTTCCCACCAGGGCTCCAACATTTGTTCCCTCCCAGCCCTGGGAGGACACAGGAGCAGGTGGGGACACTGGGGAACGCAGCCAGCCCTCTGGGGGTTGTCAGTACTGTCCCCCCAGCATATTAAACCCAACGTTGGGGTGACCGTTTACCCCAGCACTAAGCCCAGGGTTGGGGGTGATGACGGCTCTGCCCCTCCCCCTGGCGCACCAGCCTGGGCCACAGTGGCCCCAGGTCCCCGGCTCTGCCCTACAGACTTTGGACAGGTCTCTCTTGCCTCAGCCTTCCCCTCTGTAAAATGGGCAGAGGCGTCTCTCCTGGATGCCCCCGGCTGCCCGGGCTGAGGCCTGATCTGAAAGGGCCCTTAGGTGCTTATGGCCTCCACATCCACTGCCATTGCTTGATTATTCCCATTTCCCAAATGAACAGAACGAGGTACAGGGAAGGGAATGGTTCTCAGTCCTGGTACCTGGGGAACCCTTACAAGTCCACTGTGTGGGCCCGTCCCGACCCTGGGGTCAGGGCCCGGGCAGTGGAGACTTTGAGAGCGTCCCCGGGGATGCTGGTGTGAGGTCAGTGTTCCACCCTTTCTTGGGTGGAACAGGGCACTGGGGCTGGGGGAGACCCTGACAAATTGCAGGACACAGAAGGGGGCAACGGCGTCCTGGTGCTAACCGCCCCCCCACCCCCAGGGCATCTGTGGTCACACAGTCTACCTTGATGACACCGGGTGCAGGAAGGCACCCAGGGCCCTCCGCAGGGCCCCCCTTTCTGCAGAGAGCAGGAAAGGCCGTGGAAGAGGCCCCCAGATGCTTTGGCCCTATAACCCAAGGGCTCTCCTCTGGGTGGTTGGGTAGGCGAGTGGGGAGGGGCTGGTCAAACATTCCTGTCTGCATCTCGGGGAAACATGGGGAGCCCAGTCTCCCAGCCCGGGGTTCAGGTCCTGAGTCCGCTGTGGGATGTGGCCTCCGCGTCCTTGCCTGAGAGCGGGTGACGGCCGTGCCCCGTGGGCAGTGTCGGTACAGCCTCTGGCTGTGACAGTCCTTCCCGTGGGTCCTGGCTGGGGCACAGGACGAGAGGGCGAGGCCCCAGCCGGGACCCTGCTGCCGGCTCCATCGTCACGCTGGGCTTGGCCGTGCCTCAGTTGTCCCCGTCACAGGGGCCAGGCTGGGAGCGTGAACAGAGCCTGACCCAGCCCTGGAGGCAGCCCTGCTGAGCTGTAGGACGGGACGTGCTCGGGGACACAGGAGGGCCAGCAGTTGTGTCCAGAGCACGTCCACACTCGGCCCTGGCCCAGCCTGGCCGGAGGCCCTGCCTCTGCTGACCAGAGAGGACGGAGGAAGTCCCTGGTGGCCTCTTTCCTCACTGACCCGCCCACCTGGGCTGCTTCAGGAGCACCAGGGTGCACTGGGGCCCTGCAGCCAGCCCCCTGCTGCCTGTCACCTCTGAGTCCTGGTCCCCGATGCCTTGCTCTCCGTGACACCTGGCTCCCACCTCCAAGTTGGGGGGCTCCCTGGGGGCAGGGGTCATCTCTGTGTCCCATAACCCAGACACAGGGCCTAGCACTGGGGGGGGAACCAAGGCCTACTTGGCGAGAGGTCAGCGGCACATCTGTCGCCCATCCCTGTCCCCTCCAGGCCCGGGGGAAGGGGTGGGGCAGGGAGGCCTGGGGAAGCCTCTCAGGACGGAGGAGCCCCGAGGCCGGCCGAGGGTCCTCAGCCCCACCAGTTCCACCGCCCCTCCCTCCGGGCAGCAGCCTGGCTTGGAGTCGAGCAGGGCACCAGCCCCGTTCAGTTCACCCACTGGCCACCGGGCGGCAGTGTTCACCGCGTGGCCCGGCCCCAGTGGCCGGGGAAACCCTGGGCGGGGCTTTGGGCGGCGGGGCCCTGAGTGGACCGTTTGGGCGGGCACACTCCCCTGACCACGTGGGTAGATGTCCAGGGCGGCCCGCGTATAGTTTCCTCCCGAAGGGGCTTCAGGTGCACAGGGGTCAGTAGACCAAGCTGTGATGAAGCCGTTCCTTCCGTGCGCGAGAACCTTCCGGCCCCCAGGCTTCGACCCAGAGGCTTCACCCCCGAGCCGGTGCCAGACGCCAACCCTCTCTAGGTGTCTCTGACCCTCTAGGGTCCCACCGCCTGCAAGGGGCCAGCGGGGCCGGAGCGCAGCGTGGGCGGTGGGGGGCGGGGCCGGTCCCAGGGCCGCCGGCTCGCGCCCCGGGCCCCTCGGCGCTGGCCCCTCGGAGCTCCTCGCATCCTTCAGTCCGCTCGCTCTGTGGCGGCGCTCAGGGCGGTGAACCCCGCTGGCTCTGTGCCTGGCCTGGCCTCGGGGCACAGGTGGACCAGGAGGGGCAGGAAGCTGGACGGGCACCTGCATGCTTGTGTTCTTCTGGGCTCCCCCGAGGTGCCCGGTGCCCTGCGGGCTGAACGCTTGGTGAGGGAGCTGGTCTCCTGGGCTCCTGGCTCTGCCGCTGGAGAGGAGATGTGCACACCGTTGTAGGGGCAGACTGGCTCTGGAATCTCTGGGACCCACAGGGGCGTTCCTGTGATGATGAGGTACCAGGATCACAGCTGAGCCACAGGATTAAGGAGTGGCCGGTGGAGAGCGGACGGGGCACAGAGGGCTTCAGGGCACAGAGGGCTCCAGGAGGCAGGCATGTGAGAAAAAGGTGGACTCGAGCAAACCCCATGTCTTGTTTGTTTTTTTTAATTTATTTATTTATTTATATATTTTTTGTTGCATTGGGTCTTTGTTGCTGCACGCGGGCTTTTCTCTAGTTGCAGCGAGCGGGGGCTACTCTTCGTTGCAGTGCGTGGGCTTCTCATCGCAGTGGTTTCTCTTGTTGCAGAGCACGGGCTCTAGAGCGCAGGCTCAGTAGCTCTGGCGCATGGGCTTATTTGCTCTGTGGCACGTGGGATCTTCCCAGACCAGGGCTCGAACCCGTGTCCCCTGCGTTGGCAGGTGGATTCTTAACCACTGCGTCACCAGGGAAACCCAAACCCCATGTTTATAACCGCACTGAAAGACTGTGTTGCGGGTCAGCTCGCAGATCTTGTTCAAGCTTCAGGAGGCCAGGCCGTATCACGGCCACTGCTGGCGGGGAAGGCCACGGAGGCTCTCTTATCTCGGCCGCCGGCTTCAGTCGGGTCAACCGGCGCTGTGGCTGTGGTGGCAGTGACTTCCGGGTCCCCGGTGTGTGGCTGTGGCTCTGGGTGACATCCCTCCCTGCACAGAGCTGAGGTGTTCAGTTCAATGTTTGTTGTGAAATACACATGACAGAAAATTTGCCGTCCTAACCTCATGTTTAAGTGCACAGCTCAGTGGCGTAAAGCATATTCCATTGTCGTGCCACGATCACCAACGACACCCACAGAGCTCCCGCCTTGTCCCAAACTGAACGGCTGTTCCCACTAGACATGCACTCCTTCTCCCCTCCCCCAGCCCCAGGCCCCCGCCAGCCACTTTCTGTCTCTACGGATTCGACTCCTCTAGGGCCCTCACTGTATTAGTCAGGGTTCTCCAGACAAACAGAACCAGTAGGGTGTGTGTGTGTGTGTTGGAGAGATTTATTACAAGGAATTGACTCACGCGATCACGGAGGCTGACAGGTCCCAAGGTTAGCAGGAGTCCACAGACGCGGCAGGCGAGGGAACCAGGGCTTTATGTGGAGTCTGAAGGTAGAAAAAGATCAATGTCTCAGTTTGAAGGCCCTCAGGCAGGAAGAATTCTCTCTTATTGGGCGTGTGGGGGCCTTTTGTTCTTTTCAGGTCATCAGCTGATTGGATGAGGCCCGTCCACATTAAGGAGGGAAATATGCATTACTCGGTCTACTGATTTAAATGTTAATCTCAGAAACATGCAGAATAATGTTTGACCAAATACTGGGTACTCCTTGCCCCAGTCAAAGGCACACATAAAATTAACCATCACACTTATATAAGTGGAATCCTACAGGATTTGTCCTTTGGTACCTGGCATATTTTACTCAGTATGATATGTCCTCAAGATTCATCCATGTCGTAGCCTGTGTCATCATCTCCTTCCTTTTTAAGGCTGAATAATATTCTGTTGAATGGGTACAGCACATCTTGTTTACCCTTCATTGGTCCGTGGACACTTGGGCTGTTTCCACCTTTGGCTACCGTGAATGACGCAGCTGTGAACACCTCTGAGCAAATCTCTGTGTTCCTACTTTCAGTTTTCCAGGGTTATGCTCAGAGGGGGACCTGCCGGATCAAGTGAGTTCAATGAGTTTTGTCCATTGGATACACCTATGTGGTCACCATCCAAAACCAGACTTAGGACATTTCCAGTAGGAACAACTTCCCCTTCCAGATGTGATGGAGAATTTACCCTCCCACTATAAACAACCAAAAAACAACACAAAACCAGACAAAATGCATGAAACAATGGCTCTGAACGCACCGGATACCAGGCAAAATGGGACGATGATCCCTGAGAGATGGGGGCAAGTGAGGCGAGCCCTAGACTTCCCCCAGCTCACTGCCTTGAGGGAGTTTCCAGGCTGTGACAGGGGAAGTGGGACGAGATGGTCCCCGTGGATCCCCTGGGTGAGAGTCTGGGGAGGTCAGGCTGCTAGCAACGTGACACAGAGTGTCAGAGAAGAGGGAGCTGCCCAGAGAACCCAGGTGAGCTGAGAGGGTCCGTGGAGTTTCCCGTGGAGGATTGGCCCATGCCTACCTTGGAAGGCGCATGTGAAGAGTCATCTGGAAAGACTAGAGGCTACAGTGCCCCATGGCACTGCTGCTCTCATCAGCCAGACCTCTGGACAGACTTGCCTCTGTGATGGAGAATAATTAGTCCTAGACCGAGTCCTGCTCTGGACCCACTTAACAAATCATAAAATCGAGGGTCAAAAGGATCCCACTGTTCCCAAGTAATGTAACTGCATTCTAGAACAAAGTGCAAGAGGATTTGCAGGAATAAATATCCAGCACTCGGTGAGGTGAAACTCACAATGACTGGCATGCAAATAGAAATTACCAGACACGCAAGGAGGCACGGAAACGCAACCTATGATGAGAGTAACCAATCCCCCCAACCTCCCCAGTGTTGATAGAGATGGTATCACAAATCAGCAGAGGAAGACATTGAAACGGTTATTATAGCTGAATTCTGTACATTCAAAAGTTAAGCAGAACCATGACGAGGTACCACTATCAGAAAAACAGAAAATACGTGTTGGTGAGGATGTGGAGAAATTGCAACCCTTGTGCATTGTTGGTGGGAAAGTAAAATGGTGCAGCTGCTGTGGAAAATAGTATGAAGTTTTCTCAAAAAATTAAAAATAGGGACTTCCCTGGTGGTCCAGTGGTTAAGAATCTGCCTTCCAATGCAGGGGACGCGGGTTCGATCCCTGGTCGGGGAGCTAAGATCCCACATGCCGCGGGGCAGCGAAGTCTGCGCGCTACAACTAGAGAAGCCTGTGCGCCCCAGTGAAGAGCCTCCGCCTCACAACAGAAGATCCTGAGTGCCACAACTAAGACCCTACGCGGCCCAATAAATAAATATTAAATAACTTTTAAACAATAGAATTACCATATGATCCAGCAATCTCACTCCTAGATGTATACCCAAAAGAACCGAAAGCAGGGTTTAGAAGAAATATTTGCACATCCACATTTACTCCAACATCTTTCACAGCAGCCAAGAGGTAGAAGCGACCCGGATGTCCACCGATGGATGAACGGTTAAAGAAAATGTCCTCTCTCCATACAATGGAATACTATTCAGCCTCAAAAAGGGAGGAATCCTGACACATGCTACAACATGGGTGAACCTTGAGGGCATTATGTTGAGTGAAATAATCCAGACAGAAAAGGACAAATATTGTATGATTCCGTTTACGTGAGGGACCTAGAGGAGTCCAACCCCCAAAAGCAGAAAGGGGAGTTAGTGTTTAACGGTTGTAGAATTTTCTACTTGCCGCATGAAAAGTTCTGGGGAGGGAGGAGGATGATAGCTGCACAACCATGTGAATGTACTTAATGCCCCTGAAATTTACACTTAAAAATTGTTAAGGGACTTCCCTGGCGGTCCAGTGGTTAAGACTCCACGCTTCCACTGCAGGGGGCACAGGTTCCAACCCTAGTCGGGAAGCTAAGATCCCGCAAGCCGTGGGGCATGGCCAAAGGGGGGGAAAAATGGTTAAGATAGTAGATTTATTTTATGGGTATTTTACAATTAAAAATAACAATTAAAAAAAAAGTAGAGACAAGGAAGGCATTACACTAAAAAGTTCCCTCAGGCCCCCTCCCACATCCCCTCCCTCCCCGCACCTCTGCCCCACAATCACTTTCTGATTCCTGTCGCCACAGACCAGCTGTGACAGCGCTTGGGCTTTGGACGCCGTGGAAATGGAATCAGGCAGCCCGTTCTCGTCCTTATCTGGCTTCTTTAGCTTAGCGTGATTTTTTAAAATTGAAAATCACATATTGAATGCTACTATCACAGCTTGTTTAACATACATGGACGTTTGGACTACTCTCAGGTGTTCCATTTCAAACTTTGAAAAAGGAGTTTTATACACGTAAGAGGTAGTTATACTTGAGAAAGCCGATAAACTTAGATAAATTAGTAGAGGGAAAGAAAGAACTGGGACAGAGATCGGACAGCAGGGTAGGTTCGTGGGAGGAGGTGGGTCCCCCCTGGACCAGATGACCACGTCCACACACCCGACAGCTTCTCGGGCCCCAGCAGGGATCAGATGGACGACAGTTTTTAAAAACAGATTGGAATCCTGTCCCGGGCATTTTTAGAAAGTGAGACCAGGCCTTGGCATCCGCGGTGTTTCATTTCGATGTTTCTATCCACGGCATATGCTCTGAGTTACCAGGAATGGAGTTTGGATTTTACCAATCTGCCCCCTTCTCTGCCTGCCATGTGTCTGCAGCCCACATTTGAAGGGTTGTTAAGTCAACTTTTAATTGTAGGATAGATTCAGACTTACACAAAACATCAAAGAGAGCACGGAAAGTAGCCATACACCCCACACCCATTTCCGCATTAGTAACAACTTACTTCAGGGTAGTCACAACTGACGACCCAACATTGATACGATATTTATCATTAACTAGAGGTCCGAACCTTATTCAGATTTCCTCAGCTTTTCCCTAAGTCCCTTTCCTGTCCCAGGACCCACACGACGGTTGGTCGCCGTGTCTCCTGGGGCTCCTCTGGGTGGTGACAGTTTCTCATACTTTCCTAGTTTTTGATCATCTTGATGGTTTTAAGGAGGACTGGCCAGGGATTTCATAGAATGTCCCTCTATTGGGATCGGTCTCATGTTTTCCTCAGGACTGGAGTGATGGGTTTGGGGGGAAGACCACAGAGGCGAGGTGCCCTTCTCATCACATCGTATCAGGGGCATTTGCTGTCCACATGACTCATCACCGAGGACGTGGACCTTGACCACCTGGCTGAGGTGGGCTTCCAGGTGTTCTTGGTAAAGCTACTCCCCACACCTTTCCTGCTGTCGTCTGGAAGGACAGCCCCATGCACAGCTGAAGAGAGGGGACAGTGCTCCCCTCCGGGGGGTGTCTGCATGAACCATCTGGAGTTCTTCTGCGTGAGACATTTGCCTACTACCTCCACTTACCGAGCCAATCATCTATTTGTATCATTATGGACTCCTGATGTTTAGTTTACACCGTGGGTTAGAATCCAATAAGAAATTATTTTGTTGCTTAAATTTCTCCAGCTTTGGCCCACTGGGGGCTTTTGGGGGTTGGCTTTTGTGTCCCTTTGACATACACCCCACCATTGTGGGTTTGTTTCTTTCTGGGAAGGGGATTGAACAGTTCCTTACTTCCTGGCACCACAAGACGCTCCAGGCTCATCATCTGTACTTCCTGCCCCAGCCCTAGAATCAGCTATTTCTCCAAAGAGCCCTGGATCCTTTCATCGGAGGATAGTGTTAGAAACCAAGATCTGGGCGCTGGGCTGCTCCTTGCCCTCGGGGTGTCATAGCTTCTAAGCCCTCTCACAGTCAGAGCAAGGAAACATATGTGCACATTGGAACCTATGTATACACACATATCCATAAATATGTCTCTATGTAACATCTGTATTTTTTTTTTTTTTTTGCGGTACGCGGGCCTCTCACTGTTGTGGCCTCTCCCGCTGTGGAGCAGAGGCTCCGGATGCGCAGGCTCAGCAGCCATGGCTCACGGGCCCAGCCGCTCCGCGGCACGTGGGATCCTCCCGGACCGGGGCACGAACCCACATCCCCTGCCTCGGCAGGCGGACTCCCAACCACTGCGCCACCAGGGAAGCCCCTAACATCTGTATTTATATGAAGCTGATCACGGGTTCATACTGATGCCTCCAACTCGAATCCATCACCGCAGGGACCATTCTAGCACCTCCCCTGCTTACCTGCAACACCCACTCCAACAGTGACACCCTGGTTCCCACCATCCATTTACTTAAATGTGCCATTCCAAGATGCACGCACAGTGGGTTCAGAACTGCTACCCTGTACTCCTGTGGAAACAATCTCATCACTGCAGTGTTTTGATGTCATCCATGTTATGTGCATCTGTAGTTCCTTTTCAGTGCAGAGCATGTCCAGCACGCGGCTACAGCACAGAGGCTGATTCACTCGCCTGCTGATGGACATCTGACTGGCTTCTGCGTTTTGGCTCTTACAAAGGAGGCTACCTGGAACGTCCCTATACAGGTTTTTTGGTGAATGAGGTAGACAGATTCTAAGACTGCCCCTAATGACTACCCTTCCATTTCGAGCAAGTGGGACCTGTGAATATGGCCAGCTATTACTCCTGAGATCGAGTTACGTTGTCTGGCAACAGGAGACCATGCGGTGAGAAGGACCTAATCACATGATCCTTTCAAAGCAAAGGGTTTGGGGGACTTCCTTGGTGGTCCAGTGGTTAAGACTCCAAGCTCCCAATGCAGGGGGCCCGGGTTTGATCCCTGGTCAGGGAACTAGATCCCATATGCCGCAACTAAGATCCCGCGAGCCACAACTAAGACCCGGCACAGCCAAATAAATAAATATTTAGAAAATAAAAATAAAATAAAATAAAAGCGAGGGTTTTCCCCAGTGGAGGTGGGGAGGGAGTCGGAGAAGAACACTGTGCTATTGCTTTAAAGATGGAGGGGGCATGAGGGTGACCTTTAGGAGTGGAGGGACAGCCAGCAGGAAGTGGGGACCAGATCTTACAACATGAAGAACTGGATTTGTCCCTGAGCCTCCAGACAAGCCCAGTCCGACTGACCTTTGATCTCAGCATCATGAGACCCACGTCACAAGAGACTTCTGACCTATGGACCCATGATTTAATCAGTGGGTGTTCTCTTAAGCCACCAAGCTTTTAGGGATTTGTTACGCAGCCACAGATGACTGATACAGTGATGTGTTTTCATTTCTCTCAGGTAAATCCCTGAGAGTCAAATTGCTGGGGTTTAGGGAAGATGCATATTTAATTTAATAAGAAACTCCCCAAGAGTTCTCTGAACGGTTATATCGTTTTATATTCCCACTGGCAAAATAAGAGTTTCAGTTGTTAAATGTTCTTAATAACACTTGGTGTCATCAGTCTTTGGATTGTAGCCATTCCAGTGGGCGTGTGCTGGTGTCTCACTGTGATTTTAACTTGCATTTCCCCGATGTCTGCAGATGCTGGGTGCCTCTCCAGGGTTGTTGGTCATTTGCCCATCTTCTTCTGTGAAATGTCTGTCCAAATATGTTGCCTATTTAAAAAATTGAGTTGTCTGTATTTTCATTGTTTGTTTGTTGGTGCTCTTTACATATTCTGAACACAAATCCTCATCAGAGATTGTACTGCGAATTTTTTCTCCAGCTTGTGGATTGCCTATTCATTTTCTTAATGGTGTCTTTTTTAAAAAAAAATTGAAGTAGGACTTCCCTGGTGGTGCAGTGGTTAAGAATCCGCCTGACAATGTAGGGGACACAGGTTCGAGCCCTGGTCACGGAAGATCTCACATGCCTCGGAACCACTAAGCCCATGCACCATAACTACTGAAGCCTGCGCACCTAGAGCCCGTGCTCTGCAACAAGAGAAGCCACCGCAATGAGAACCCCACACACCACAACAAAGAGTAGCCCCCACTTGCTGCAACTAGAGAAAGCCCGCGCATAGCAACGAAGACCCAACACAGCCAAAAATAAATGAATAAATTTATTTAAAAAAATTGAAGTATAGTTGATTTACAATGTTGTGTTAGTTTCAGGTGTACAGCAAAGTGATTCAGTTATGTTAATGGTGTCTTTTCATGAGAAGAAAATTTTGATTTTGATGAAAGCCAACTTGGCAGTTTTTATCTTGTATGGCTGGTGCTTTTGTGACCTGAAAGAAATCTTTGCCTACCCCAAGGTCATGAAGGTTTTGTCTTATGTTTTCTTCCAGAAGGTTCTGGGTTTTTTTTTTTTTTTTTTTTTGGCTGTATTGGGTCTTCATTGCTGCACGTGGGCTTTCTCTAGTTGCTGCGAGCAGGGGCTACTCTGCATTTCGGTGCGTGGGATTCTCATTGCGGTGGCTTCTCTTGTTGTGGAGCACGGGCTCTAGGCACACGGGCTTCAGGAGTTGTGGTGTGCGGGCTTCAGTAGTTGTGGCTCATGGGCTCTAGAGCGCAGGCTCAGTAGTTGCGGCGCACGGCTTAGTTGCTCCACAGCATGTGGGGGTCTTCCCTGAGCAGGGCTCGAACGAGTGTTCCCTTCATTGTCAGACGGATTCTTAACCACTGCGCCACCAGGGAAGCCCAGTTCTGGGTTTTATGTTTAGGCCTCTGATCCATTCAGATTTCATTTTTGTGGGGAGAGTGAAATAAATGTTGAGGTTCAATTTTTTTCTCTCTGTGTATCCAGTTGTTTCAGCACCATTTATTAAAGATTTTTTTCCCTATTGAATTGATTTGGCATCTTAGTTGAAAATGAATTGACCATATGTTTGGGAGTCTATTCCTGGATTCCCTGTTCTGTTTTCCATTAACCCATTTGTCTATCCTTCTGCCAGTACCACGCTGTCTTAATTACCACAGCTTCATAGTAAATCTTTAGAGTGTAGGCCCTTCAACTTTGTCAACTTTTCCAAAATTCTCTTGGCTATTCTAGATCCTTTGCAATTCAATTTCAAATTAAAATCATCTTTTTTTTTTGGCCTTGCTGCGCAGCATGCAGGATCTTAGTTCCTCTACCAGAGATCGAACCTGAGCCCCTTGCAGTGGAAGCGTGGAGTCCTAATCACTGGACCACCAGGGAATTCCCTCAAATTAGAATCATCTTGTCAAAACCTTTTAAAAAGCCTCGTGGAATTTTGATAGAATTTGTAATGAACTTCTACATTATTTTGGAGAGAATGAGTGCCTTAGAAGTATTGAGTTTTCTAGTCTACAAATACAGTATGTCTCTCCCGTTATTTGGGCCTTCCTTAGTTACTCTCGGCAAAGTTTTCCAGTCTTTTTTTTGAAAGTCTTCTGTATTTTTTTTCATTATTTTGATTCCTTAATATTTTATTCATTATTTTGATTATTTGATATTTTTAATGCTATAGTAAATTTTTAAGAATTTTATTTTCTGGGAATTCCTTGGTGGTCCAGTGGTTAGGACTCTGGCATGGGCTGGATTCAATCCCTAGTTGGGGAACTAAGATCCCGCGAGCCACGCAGTGCGGCCAAAAAAAAATTTTTTTTTCTCCAATGCTTCAGTACTAGCATATAGAAATATAGTCGATTTTTCTAAATTTACCCTTTTTCCCTCAACTTTGCTAAATTTACTTATTAGTTCTAGAAGTTACTTTTGAAATTTTAAAAGGATTTTCTACCATAGGATCATGTTGCCCTTTTAAATCTGTATGTCTTCTATTTCTTGCCTCCCTGCTCTGGCCAGGACCTCCAGGACAAGGTTAGATGGAGGCGGCAAGGCTGGACATCCTGGCCTCATTCCTGCCATTGGGGGCAGCGTTCAGTTTTTCCCCATTGTGCACGACTTCAGCTATAGGTTTTGGATATAGATGCTCACGTCAAGTTAAGTTCCCTTCCATTCCCACTTTGCTGAGCATCCGTGTCACAAATGTGGTTGAATTTTGTCAAATGCTTCTGCCTCATCCATTTTTTCAAAACATATTGATTTTGGCTGTGCCGGGTCTCAGTTGCGGCAGGCATGCAGGATCTAGTTCCCCAGCCAGGGATTGAACCCGGGCCCCGTGCGTTGGGAGTGTGGAGTCTTCCCCACTGCATCACCAGGGACGTCCCCTTGCTTCTTCTATGGAGGTCATCACGCGGATTTTCTTGTTCACTCTGTTAATATGGTGCGTTATGCTGATCGATTTTAGAACGTTAAACCAGCCTTGCCTTCCTGGGATAAACTCCCCGTGGTCATAGTGTAGTCTCCTCTTACATTTTGCGCAATTGGATTGACTAACATTTTGTTAAAAGATTTTTGTGTCACTGTTTATGAGGGATATTGGTCTATAATTTTCTTTTGTGATATCTTGTCTGATTTTGGTCTCAAGATAACGGTGGCCTCATAAAATCTTATTTTCTGGAAGAGTCTGTGTAGAAGTGACATTTCTTCCCTGAATGTTTGGTTGCATTTGCCAGGGAAACTGTGTGGGCCAGGAACTTTCTTTGTGGCAAAATTTAAATTATAAATGGAATTTCTTTAATATTCTGAGTACATACCTCTTCTTGTGCCTATTTTGATCATTTGTGTCTTTCAAAGAATTTTTCCATTTCATCTAAATTGTCCAATTTTTTAAAATTAATTAATTTATTTTTGGCTGTGTTGGGTCTTCATTGCTGCATGCAGGCTTTCTCTCGTTGTGGCGAGCGGGGGCTACTTTTTGTTGCGGTGCGCAGGCTTATCGCGGTGGCTTCTCTTGTTGCAGAGCACGGACTCTAGGCGTGCGGGCTTCAGTAGTTGTGGCACATGGGCTCAGTAGTTGTGGCACACGGGCTTAGTTATTCTGCGGCAAGTGGGATCTTCCTGGACCAGGGCTCGAACCTGTGTCCCCTGCGTTGGCAGGCGGATTCTTAACCACTGCGCCACCAGGGAAGCCCTAAATTGTCCAATTTTTGGTCATCAATTGATAATACTGAAATATTATTCTTGTAATGTCTTCAGGGTGTGAAGTGATACCTTCTCTTTCACTCCTCACATTGGCCGTTTGTCTCTTCCTTTTATTTTTCTTGATCAGACTAACTGGAAATTTATCCATTTTATTGATCTTTTCAAATAGCCAACTTTGGGCTTCACTGATTTTCTCCATTGTTTGTACATTTTCTATTTCATCTATATCTACTCTTATCTTTATTATTTCTTCTACTTCTTTGGGGTTTAATTTCCTCTTCCGCAGTCCTTGGCAGGGTCTGGCAGCTCTGCTTGGCTGCCCGGGCAGTCTGGGTCCCCGGGAAGGGCAGGGCTGTGCTGGGACATGTGTCCTAACTTTGGACCCGGCTCTCTAGGGAGAACGGTGCTGGAGCCCCTTCCTCCTGCACTAGGGACGGGGTGGGTGACTGTTAGGTCTGGAACCCAGGCCTCCAAGTACCAGACTCAGACTGTCCCTGGAGACTTGCGGGGCAGAGCAAGGGGTCCGTGGCTCACCAGGTTCTGCCCTCACCCAGGCCTCAGGGTCCCCCTACAACACGGGCTGAGGGACCAGCATTCCTGCCAGGGCCTCAGAGACGGGGTGGTTGAATGGGCTCCATGCAGGGCATCCTGCTGCCACAGGGGGGCAGTGCGGCCCCAGGAACGCCCACTGTGAACGAGAGAAAGAGAGAGAGAGAGAGAGAATGAGAATGTGTGTGTGTGCCCGCGCAACCCTCCTCAAGCCACCCAAGGTCTCACAGGACTTCTCTGACTCTCCCCATGTGAGCCCCCTCCGCACCTGAGCCACTCCCCATCTGAGTTCCCACCTGGGCCTCTGTGGTCGAGCCGGTGGAACACCGCAAGCGTCCACTTGGCCCAGCAGGTGGCGCCAGGAGCTTGGGGAACTGACCGGGGGGGGGGGGGGGGGGGGGGGGGGGGGGGGGGGTGCGGGGCGGGGGCTCGCAGGGCTGCGGCTGAGCCCCAGGCGCTGGACTGGAGTGCGGGGGCACCACCAGGCCTCACCGAGCTCAGTTTTCACCTCATTTATTAATCACCGCTGGGGCTGGGGGAGGCTGGGAGGGGCGGGGCCTGGGGGTGGGGATGCTGGGCGGTGAGCTGCGGTGGTCCCGCAGGTGGGGGCAGAGCACCAGGCCTTCCCGAGGTCTCGCAGAGGGAAGCGGTGGAATCCCGCCCAACGGGGGATGGGGTGGGGGGTGGCGGGAGGCGTGGGGGAGGGAACTGGGAGGAGTGTGGGGCCTCGGGCTCAGGAGAGGCAGCGCACAGCAGGCAGGGCCCCACTCTGACGGCCCCTGTTGGGGAGCAGGATGGGCCTGGGGCTTCGGCACTGGGGAGGAGGTGACCATTCCCCCACTACCTTCTGGTATGGAGCTGGGCAGGATCCTCTCAGGCCTCTGGTCTCTCCCAGCAAACCCCCAGTCCTCTCCCGCCCTCTGGGGACTGAGCTGTGACGCCCCGTACGTACCGCCACACATGGGCAGCCTGCCCAGCTGGGGCAGCGGAGGCATCGGTCCCAGGGCTGTGGGGATGGAGTTGGGGGAGGGGGGGTGGGGGGCTGGGGGGACCCTTGATTAGGGAGGGGCCCGGCAGGCTAAGAGGCATTTCTGTGGTGCCAAGGTGGCTGGGTGGGGTGTGCCAGGCCCCCCGTTCCCCCCAGGCCCCCCCCAGCCCAAACAAATCAGAGCAGCAGCATATGGTCAGCAGGGCCTTTGTTTGCCGAGAGAGGGCTGGGGCGCTGTGGAGGCCCCGTCCCAGCGCCTGGCCCATCCCAGGGCCTGTCCCATCCCAGCGCCTGGCCCATCCCAGGGCCCGTCCCATCCCAGCGCCTGGCCCATCCCAGCACCTGGCCCATCCCAGGGCCTGTCCCATCCCGGCGCCTGTCCCATCCCGGG
>NW_020837951.1:1078793-1094490 GCF_003676395.1 Aethalodelphis obliquidens
CTGAGCTGCAGGGCAGGACGCTGGTCAGGACAGTGCCAGGGAAGGACCCTGGTCTCTATACCTGACACAGATGACGGCGGGGGTGGCTCTTCTGAGTGATGGGGGAGGCAGCTGAGGGGCTCCGTTCCTGGTTACCCCTCCCCGTCCCCGCCTGTGCCCCTCTCCCCTCTCCAGTGCAAAGCTAAGGGGAGGGGGCCCCAGTTTTCTCACCTGTGGGATGGTGAGAAGGCTGTGCAGGGCCTTGCTCCTCCTGGCAGGTATTCTGGTCGGGGGCTCTCTTGGGGTTCACAGGACAGAGGGCTGCAGCCTTCAGGTCTGAGCAGTCCTGCCTCGGGGTCCTTGAGGGGCTGCTGGGTGCCTGGGCCCCCCTGAGCCCAGCGGAGGGAGGAGGGGACTGGAGAGCAGCAGGTGTGGCTGCCCTGATCGATGGTAGTTTAGCCACCAGTGGAGGGACGGAGGGAGGGCAGGTGGGGACCACAAGGGCTGCTGGTCCCCAGGCAGGTGGTCCCAGGAGGGAAGTGGGGTAGACAGTGGGCAGAGCTCTGTAGCTGGGAGGCCGCAGTGCAGGGGGTCAGAGGGAGCTGCCCCAGCCCCACCCCACCCTATTTCCCTCCTGGAGCGCTGGGTGAAGACCCCCCAACCTGTAGAATGCCCCCTTTCCCCCAGGCCTTCCGTTGGCCTTCAGGAACCTCCCTGGAGACCATTTAGCCCAACCCTTCATTGTGCACGTGGGGAAATGAGGCCCAGGGCCAACCAGCCTCCTGATCGCTCCCTGCTGGGACCTCTTCAGGCTGGGATCGCTCCCTGCTGGGACTCCCCCCGACACCTGCAGCAGCGTCTCCCCCACATTCCGGGCTGCAGCTCCAGCCCCTCCCCCCGCACCTTACCCCCCCACCCCCACTCCTGCGTAAACCTCCTGTGGTTCCTCTAGGTGCTCGGGACAAGCCCCAGCCCCAACGAGCCGGGTGCCCACCAGAGGCCCCGCCCACCCGCCTCCACGAGGCCCCGCCTCCACGCTTGGAGGCTGCTGGAACCCGGGCTCCATCAACCTCCAGGAGCCCCAGGCTCTTCCTGCCTCTTCCCCCGCCCCTCCTCTCTGTCTGGCTCCTCCTGTGTCCTGTTCCGGGCTCTGGTGTCACATTTTCTGAGTCGCATCCCGGACCCCAAGCCCAGGTTAGGCCCCTCCTCTGGGCTCCTGAATCCCCAGAGACCGACTCCCCTTTCAGGCCCAGAGACCAGGAACCAGGAGACTTCCAGAGGCTCAGGGAAGTATTTTAATGTCTTTTAAAATCAGGAGAAAAACCTGAATTTTTAAGAACAAGAAAATGCTTTCATATATAATATTAGTGTATTTGTCTTTAGACCAACACAACCATAAGATCTAATTTTCACTCTTTTTGTTTTTTACGGAGGAAAGGACTTGGGAGGGCAAAGGGCCTGGGCTCACCCAGGTCACACGGCAACCTGGTCCCGGAGCCGCCTGACCCTGGGCCGGCCATGCTGGCACCCTTGCCTGGGACCAGCCTGCCTGCCTAGACCCGGGCTCCCCTGGGCTGGACGCGGTGACAGCACCGTCCGGGTGCCGCTGTCCCACCGAGGCCCTCGAGGAGGCCACGGCTACCAGCTACCTCCTTGCCTCTTCCTCCTGGCCCGTCCCCCTAAAGCCCGTGGGGGCCCCCAAGCGCAGCAGGTGGGTTCCCATCCTCAGGGGGCGGGCCTGCTGGTACCAGGCGGGCTTTGAAGCAACCAGAGGTCCCGTAAACTGGGTGATGGGGATGGTTAACCCCCAATAAACCCAGAAAGGAAAAGGGCCCTCACTGGAAGCAGCCGGGGAGTGGCTGAGGGTGTTGGAGAGGCCCCTGCTGGCCTGGTACCTGGGTGGGAGGGCATGCCCAAGCCCGCCTCCCCTGGGG
This sequence comes from Aethalodelphis obliquidens, assembly GCF_003676395.1. Classification (NCBI taxonomy): domain Eukaryota; kingdom Metazoa; phylum Chordata; class Mammalia; order Artiodactyla; family Delphinidae; genus Aethalodelphis; species Aethalodelphis obliquidens. The sequence continues at coordinate 1,080,707 of NW_020837951.1, forward strand.
CCTGGTCAGCCTGTGGGGCGAGGGGGGGCGATGGCCCTACTGGACCCAGTGCGGAGGCGGGCGGTGGTGTGTGTGTGTGGTTCAGCACCTCATCCATCTCCCCGCAACTCCATGGTGTGGGACTCACGAGCGCCCCGTTTAATAGCTGGAAACTGGGGCTCCCCAAGCCACACAGTGCCAAGCGCGCGGAGCCCTCGTGTGCCCTAACCACGAAGCCACACTGCCTCCTTCGGGCAGGGTCTGGGCACCCTGCCGTGGGCCCTGACTTGGGGCTGGGCCCGGCCTCCTGTCCGCAGCCCCAGCACAGCCCCTGGACACTCCAAGTGGACTTTCCCACGTCCCAGGTGTGGGCTGGGACAGCATGGGGGCAACCAAGCCCCGCGGGGGGTGCGCAGCTGTTTCTCCAGCTTTCCTATGAGAAAGGGCTGCTCCGGCCACGTCCTCGTGCACCGCTATCGGAAGCCAAACTCAGAGCTGGGGAATGTCAACACCGCAGGCACCCCACCTGGCATCTGGTGCCCGCGGGAGACCCCTCCGAGCTGAGAGGCTCGGAGAAGTGGGCAAATATTGTCAGCCCCTCCCACCCCGCTGTGACCTCCAGCCATGTGTGAGCTCTCGATGGGCAAACAGGAGGCGATAAGGCCCAGAGATTAGAGCTCCGAATAAACACAGCTTCTTCCCCCCAAGCTCGGGGTGCCCAGACTCAGCTCCTGGGAGGCTCAGGGAGCCCGAGTTGGTGGCTGCAGGGGCCCAACAGCCCAGATGGCCCCCCTCCCACCTGGGGGCCCAGATCCGGCTCCGACACCCCAGCTCGGTGGTCCCCGGCGTCTCCCCCGACGTCTCCCCCCGCCCCCGTGAAGCTGCCCCATCCACTCAAGGCAGCCCCCGCCCCATAGGCTGGTGGTGTTGGGATCAGGCTGAGGTCTGTCTCCAGCACGGCTGACTGGGCTTCGGGTCAGACTGCCTCGGGTCGTGCTGTGTACGTTTGGGTATCACTGAGCCTGTCCGGCCCGGTTCCTCGTCCACGAAGCAGGGCGGGCGCGCTCCGCCTTTCAGGGCTGGCTGGAAGACAAGGTGGTGGAGGTGGCACGCTGGCTCACACGCTGGAGGTGGCATGGGTCCCACCAGGCTGAGCAGGCCTCCTGCCTCCACACCAGCCAGCCTTGGCCCCCTCGGCGCCCCCAGGCCTGCACACTGGTCTCCCTCCTGCATCCGCTCTAGCTGGTCTGCGGACCTTTGAAAGTGCAGGGCCAGGAAGGGACACAGCATCCAACAGCGTGGACCGTCACCTTCCCGATCCCGGGGGCTGGCCCCTGCTGATGCAACCCAGGATGGTCTCGGCCTGGGGGCTGAAGAAGCAAAGAGCCAGAGGTGGACAAAGCTGGAGTTGGACGTCAGCAGAGATGAGGCTGGTCTGTGCCTGGATCGGGGCCGGTCTGGTTGGGGTCAGGGGCTGGTCCAAGGCTGGGGTGTGTGCTCAGTTCACGCCTGTGTCAGGGCTCAGTCTGGGGCTGGCGTGAGACGTCAACCTGTAACTGGGATCAGAAGGCAGCCCGTGGCTACAGTCAGGGGCATCTGCACCTGGGATCAGGGCTCAGCCAGGGCTGGGGCTGGAGCCCCATCTTCACGGCCTGCGTCCGCCCCCAGCAGCTCATCTGCTCCGCAGCAGCTGAACTTTGCTTCCTCTTTGGATCAGACCCGCCTTGGCCGGCGCCCAGCCGCTGATTCCTGGGGGAGAGGCCCTGTTCCCGCCAGTCACATTCCCACGCCTGCCTGGGGGGTTGCCAGGGTGTCGAGGGGCTGCCTCCCAGGGGGCCTGCCTCTCCGTCTCCCCAGCCTCCGATGGCAGCTGGTGACTCCTGCGGAAGGAGCTCTTAAGCTATGGGGCCCTTTCCCCAGAGCCCCGCGCCCCAGGCCCTCCTTCCTGCCCAGAGAACGGCCTGCACATCACGGCCAGGAAGGCCCGGGGCCTCCGGGGGCCCAGCTTGGCCCACGAGCCCAGCCGTGGGCTTGCACCTCCCTGGGCCTCAGTTTCTCCACGTGACAACAGAACTGAGGAGGGTCTGTCCAGGGCGCCACTCCGGCCTGTCCCATGTCCCACTCTACCCCCGCCCCCCATTTCGCTGAGGCAAATGGGACAGGCCAGGTACTCATGCCACCCTCCTGGGGACCACCCTCGGCCTGGGTTCCCACTAGCCCTACAGGGGTGGTGCCCAGAGAGGATCCGGTTTTGTCTTTACAGCCAGAGGCCCACACCAGGACCTGGTGGGTTGAGGGGAACCACAGGCCGGCCTGACCTCAAATGAAATGGATTTGCTCAGGGGCCAGTCTGTCACCGGGGGGTTAGCCCCGAAGGGACTGGCTGGAGGCGGGGGCCCTGCTGGAGGGGGGCCTCCCCCCAGCTCTCAGCGGGAGAGTGAACCTCACCAGTTCTGGCCAGAGAGATCCAAGGTCTTGTCCCGGGACTGAGTGAGGCTTGGAGGCCATCAGGCCTCTGTCCCCGCAGCACGTCAGCCTCGGGGGCCCTTAGGAATTCCTGGCCCTCTGTCCCAAAGTCACAGCCGTGACGCTGCAAAAGGCCCAGGACTCCCGAAGTGTGGATTTCTTGTCGGAGTCTCCCAGCAGCCCTGAGGTAGCTATGCTGTCATCCCACTCTCCAGAGGGGAAAACTGAGGTCAGCACTGCTGACCACACTGCAGACTCCGACAGCGTGCGGGGCGTGTGGGTGCACATGGGTGTCCCGACGAAACTTTACGATCCTCAATTTCCTCAGTTTCCAGCTGAGGACCAGAGCGGGGCAGGGCCTTGGCCCAAGCCCCTGGGTCCACCTCTAGGAAGGATGGGAACCCGCCTCCCCAAGCCCACCCATGCTCTCTGCCCTCCCCAGCGGGGGGTAGGTGCCAAGGTAGGCGGACGGACTGGGACACGGGCCAGATGTGGGCCGGGCCCCCTGCAGCTGCTCAGCTGGTGTCGCAACCCGGCTCCACCACTCCAGGCCGTGTCTTGACTTGCGGTGGCCCCTGCCCCCAGGCCCAGAGGAAAAGCCTCGCCCACCTTCCCGGGATGGGGTGACAAGTCCCAGCACGCAGGGTTCGCCATGCCAGCTCCGAGCGTGAGAAAACGCTGGGCCGAGGAGGAAGGTGTGGCAGGCAGCGGGGTGTGGGTGTCAGCTGGTGTCCACCCTTCTGCTGCCTGAGAGGAGGCCAGGCCACCTCCGGCCCCTTCCCTGGCCCTTCCCGGGACTGGCCTGGAGACCACGCCCACCGCTGGCCCCTCCAGGGCTGGCCCCTGGCAGCCGCTCCCTCCTACCCCATCGGTTGTCTCTAGCAGGAGCCTCAGCTGGGCAGCTTGGCCATGTGGCCAGTGGGGGTCTGCGGAGAGGAGAGCTGCTGGGACACTTGCCTCAGGCTCACCGAAGCCCGAGCCGCGCCGGCCCTTGGGGACAGGCCTGAGAGATGCCCAGAGGCCCTTCGAGAGACTATTGATCCCCGGCACAGGGGAGGACAGAGAGTCACCAGGCTCCCAGCAGTCCCTTGGGGCCCCGGCTCATGGAGGTCTGGTTTCTGGGTCTCTAGTTTGCCTGAGAGAAGGAGGGAGGAAGGAAGCGGGGGCCCAGAGCCAGGAGGGTGTGACCTGTGGGTGGGCACCTCCCTGACCCTGACTCCCAAGGGGGCATGAGCCAGCGGCGGAGCAGGAGTGCCATCCTCTGAGCCGCCAGCTGCAGTGGGCCCTGCCCGGGCATGTGCCGCCTCTCAGCACCTTGAGCTGCCTGGTGGGAACGGGATGGGGGAGAGACCCAGATGCCCAGCGGGGTCAGCGAGCGTGGGACCCCCTAACAGGCCTCCTGAGCGTCCTGGGTTTCCAATGTCCTGAGGGTCCAGCCGGGCCCCACAAAGGCCCCTCAGGGCTCCCTCAAGGCAGTAGGGAGATGCGGGCTCTTCCCATCTTCCCAGGACCTCTGGGGGGTGGCCCTTGAACGTCAGCACGACTTTCAAAGGGGGCTGAGCTGCCGCGGGAGCAGAGACACACCTGAGGGATGGGGCACGGCTGCACCAGCGGCTGGGGGTGCTACCCGGGCGGGGGCACGTGGAGGGGCTTGGGCTCCTGTACAGAGGGAGAGGTAAGGCCCGGAAAACCTGGGCTTTGTGTGAGGCAGGGAGGTGGGGGTTCAGGGCTGTGGGGCAACTGGGGGCTGCAAGGGTCCTGGGGGCTGGCAGAGGGACACGGTGCCGTCAGTTTGCTGACCCTGGCCCTGAGCCCCTGACCAGAGGCTCCCCTGCGCCCACCTGCTCCCTCCACCGCCAGCTTATTCTCTGCCCCAGTCCTGGGTGCCTTACCAGCAAAGCCTATCTCCCACAGCTCCAGGCCCCTCCCGCCCCCCTGCCTTCTACAGACCTCGGTGGGATTCCAAAGTGGTTTGATTCCGGCCCTGGCAGAGCCCACAGACCAACGGGCCGGGATGGTGGAGAGAAAGGTGTCCCAGGGACCAGGAAGTGGCAGCATGGTGTGACCAGGGTGCCGATGGGGAGGGCAGAGGCAGCAGGAACACAGAGCTCACAGGGAAAGTGAGACCCAAGCTGAGAGCCATGGCGGGGGCGGGGGGCAGAGGAGTCAAGCTTCATCCCTTGGGGTGGGGGGGCATGAGAGGGTGCGTTGCTCCAGGTTTAAGCCAGCACTTGAGGAGGGGCTCCACTTCGAGCTTTGGGAAGATGCCTCGTGTAGCAGGACCACTGCCCTGACGACTCACTGTCCCTTGAGCAGTGCCCAACCTGCACACACGTGCAGGTCGGCCCTGCCCGCTTCAGAGCAGAGAGCAGCCAGAGGGGCCTGGGCCTGGTGCAGAGAGGAGATTGCCTGCCTTCAGGAGGCTTCTGGCCGCAGGGCCAGCCCCCTCCTCCGCTGAGCCCACCTGTGAGGACCCTGCTCTGACAGGGACGAGGCCCGTGGCTTGTTTATTCCCCGTCACCACTGCTCCTTCACCATCTGCTGCAGAGGAAGGAAGGCCCCACCTGCGGTGGCCTGTGCTGGGAACAGGAAGCCAAGGGTATCAGGCCACCTGCCCACCTGCCCTCGGCCTGCCCACCCCCCCAGCACCCAAGAGGAGCAGGGGGGGAGGAAGACTGGGCCTGAGGCTGGACGGGTCCTGGGGTGTCCAGCTAGAATCTAGGGGCCCCCAGTGCCCACTCACCCACCCAGACCTGCTGCTTCCTCCCAGCTCTGATCACGCCAGTCCTGAGGAAGCTTCCTAAGGCTTGGACATGCCTGAGCGGGACCCACCATCTCCCCGTGGCACCCAGGGTCCCCTTCCCACAGACCTCACGGAACCCCTCCTCCCAGGAGACAAGAGTGGGGCCGGCACTGGAGAGGCAGGACCCGAACAGCCGCCCGGCCCCGGGGCAGCCCTGGGCTCCTGGCAGAGTCAGGACAGCTCGGCCCTCTCACCTGGGGAGCAGCGTGGTACCCATTCTCCTGCAGGAGGCGCCCCAGGCATCTGACGAGGGTCTTGGGCAGGCGTCCCATTCCCGGATGGGGAAACTGAGGTGCAGGGACTGGGTGGACTTGCCCAGCTGCCAGAGGGCCAGGGGCTGGTTTCTTCCACAGCCCTGGCCGGCTGGTGGGACAGAGGCTTTTGCTGGACAGCTCCGTGTAGAGGGTCCCGTCTCGGAGCCCCCTTACGTGGGAGGCAGGGCCAGGGCAGTGCCCATGGCTGCCCTCCTGAGAACCTGCAGGCACGAGCCATGGGTCTCCACGGGGTCTGGGACCGGCGGCCCCACCACGGAGAAGAGCTTAGTGGGACGGGCGGCAGGGGCACGTCAGGGCCTGAGCCCGAGATCGGGTTTCTGCGCAGCCCTCACGCAGTGTTGCAAGAGCTGGCAGGAAGGCTGGCCGCGGGCGCTGGGTGGGCCTGGGGTGGGGGCCCTGGAAGGCCCTTCACGTGGGAAGAGGGGCTTTCTGGGATCCCATTCTCCCAGGAACCCCTCTGCCCTCACGGGGCCCCAGGTGGGCGTGAACAGGTGTCTCCTTCTGCCCCCTGCCCCAGGCCACAAGTCATGCGCTGGGCCTGGCACAGGGGAGCCCCTGCCTGGGGCACGGGCTCGGGCCGGCAGGTCTCTGGCAGGGCCGTGCAGCTCTGGGAGCCCTGTGCAGGGGCGCGCCCGTGGCGGCAAGCACATCCCCACCGTCCTTCAGCTCCCTCCGGAGTGGAGAGCAGGCAGCCAGGCCTGCAGACTGTGCGGCCTGCATGGCAGAGGCCATCTGTGGGCAGGAGGCCGGAGCCCAAGCCCCAGTCTAGGCTCTGCTCAGACACACGTGGGTGTCAGGCAGTCCACGCTCTAAGTTTCCTCTCCAGCGGGACCCCCAGACTCACCCCGACAGCGCCCGCTGGGCTGAGCCTGTCCACCAAGTCCAGGGCCACCTCCCCGCTCCCTTCTCCGTGGCCACTGGGAGCCGGCCCTGCGGTGTGTTCCCAGCATCTATCTCCTCTCTGGGCAACTATCTCAGGCCGGGCGGGGCAGCTCCAGATACTGGGTGCGGGGGCGGGCTGGGAACGCCTCAGGCACCCCCGCCCCGTGCCCAGCCTGGGCCTGCTGAGGTCAGGGCTCAGTGGCCCCTGATAACCAGCCTGGCTGGGGGCTCTGGGCTCTGTATCCAGTGCCCCGCCAGGGGAGCCGAGATAACCAGGGTCCGACCAGCCCCTCCCAACCCCAGATCCGAGCTGGCCTGGGCCTGGGTGTCCTGGGGGGTGGGCTGCCGCCAGGAGCTGTGGGAAGAGCCGTCCTGTTATCCCCACATCGCCACCCCTGTGCCTCCCGCAGCCCGGCCTTCCCTGGCAGACCTGTGCCGAGGCAGGCCGATTCCTCACCTGGGCCCAACTCCTGTTGCCCTGGCCTTTGCCCATGGCCCCCTTGGCCTGCAGTGGTCTCTGCGGCTCCTCCCATGCACGGTCCACCCAGAGACACGCCTGACGCCCTCCCAGCCCTCCTCTCCCAACGCAGCCCCTAGGGCAGTCCCGGGCTGGTGAGCGGAGCCCTTTGTGACCCCCGTGTACAGAGGGGGGAAGGGTTTTGCTGCAGGGTGCACTTGGAAGAGGTGCTGACCAGGACTCCAGCCCAGGGCGCTCAGAGACCAGAGCCAGGCTCCGACTGAGGGCCAGGCTTCCTGCTCTATCCTGGGGGATCGAGGGCCCAAAGGGCAACATGATAGGGGCTGGGCTTGGACAGGCACCCTTGGAGGGAGGACAGTGGCCACTTGTGCGTGGGTGGGGAGGGTGGCCTAGCCCCTGGGAGACCCCAGGGAGGAGGCACTGGAGCTGGGTGGGGGATGGTGAGCGTGGGCCTCAGTGTTCGGAAGGGTAGTGGCGGCTGGGGTCCCATTGGCCAGCTCAGGTGGGGGTGACGTGTGGCCGTGGCTCGCCCAGGCCACCTGGGCTAGAGGGCGGCCTCCTGGGTGACCCGTCGGCCTGCCCGTTGCGTGCGGCCACAGGCAGCCGCTTTCCGGACCCCAGGTTCATTGCACAAGCTCACGAGGTCGTCGGCACCACGGACCGGGTTGCACCACTAGGTTCCCAGCCTGGCTTCCTCTTTGCTCTGTTGACGGCCTCCCAGAGGGTCAGCAGCTCTCCCGGCCGGGAGGGTGTGGATCTCCGAGCCCTTGGCAGGTCCCAGAAGCTGCTTCCTGGGCTCCTGAGATGGGAGTGTGTTTGGGGGGGGGGGCGTGCAGAGCATGGACCGGCCTCGGTCTGCCCAGGGCTCAGCCTCCAGGTCGCCAGGGCTTACCAGTGAACCCTGGAACACGACAACTCTTGGGCCCATTGTGCAAACGGGAAATAGAGGCACACAGAGAGAGCAGAAGCCCTAATACCTTCTTGTCCGTGAGCTCATCTGCTCTTTTCTGAGAAAAACAAACAAACAAAAATCTGTTCAGCCAGCGAGACAAGCATCTTCTCTCCATTTCACCAAGTGGTGAAGAGAAGTGACTAGCCTCCAAGAGCCCCTGAAATTCTTCTTCCTCCTCCAGGAAGTCTTCCTGGACTACTCCACCTAGAAGGGGTCTCAGCCTCCTTAGGCAACAGGGAGTCCTGCCCTACCTGCTACTACCCGCCCCCCCAGCTCACATCCACCCCTGGGCCCTCCCATGTCCAGCAGTGGCCCCTTTCGGGCTGCTCAGGGACAGTGTGTCTATCCAGTTCTTTCTCTTTTTCCTCCACTGGATTCAGCACACGTTAAGTGGTCCCTAAATGTTTGCTGATTGCCTCAGTTGCTTTACCTGTGGAAGGGGTGATGGCTTCCCTCGAGGGCTATGCCCATCTGTGAGCCATGGGCACCCAATGAGGCCAGGCCCCAGCCAGGCTGTGGTCCAGGAGCCAAGCCTTGTTGTCGCCGAGCACTGTGCCCTGAGCCCTCGAGGGGAGGGGCGGCTGGCGCCAGCCTGCGGCGGAAGCAGGACAGGTAGCACTGTGTGAGGCTCGGCCCGCCCTCCACCAAAGGGTGTCTTGTTTACAAAACGGCCAGGCTGTACCGCTCAGTGCGCGGCAGGGAAGGAAGGAAAGAACGCGGGCGGGCGGGCGGGCGGGCCTGGAGCTCCGCGCTGTGGGCACCGACAGCTGCTCGGGCCCCCTCCTCCCCCCAACCCAGACGGTTCTCACAGAACCAGAGCCACGCTGGAAGGGACACTTCACAGCCCGCTGCCGTTTCCCCATCCTACGGCAGGCTCTGCACATCTTGCCTGACAATTAAACTGGGTTCACGTCATCTTGTCCTTTAGAAGGTTGAATCCTCGTTCAAACCGGGCCCTACTCAGGCTTCTCCCCGGAGTCATTGGCCAGGCAGCGCCAGTGCCCCCATGCTCTCTGCCCTCCCGCCTGCCCTGTCCTACCTGGGAGCCCTGACAGTAACCCGTCGCCCCCCGCCCCGCCCAAGCAGCTTCTCCGCACGCTGCCCGTGGGCTCCAGGGTGGGCGGGGCTGCCCCATAATAGCAACGCTTGGGGCCAAGCAGGCCTGGGCATCGCGTATCTCCTTTCTCACATCCTTTCTCCCGGTTTCGGCTGGTGGGGAGTTTATTGCCCTGAAATACAGGTTCTAGCCCTGGCCTGCCTGTCTCTGCACCTGTCCAGGAGGCCTCTGCGAGCCCTCCCCATCCGGGGCACCCCCGGAGCAGGTGAATGCCGGGGCCCAGGCTCCTGATCGCCCCAAACCTGGCAACTCCCTCGCAGCTGCTCCCAAGGTGCCTCTTCTCACCCACAATCTCCTTTCCTTTCCAGCAACTCAGCGTTCTGTTCCCAGTTCACAGGCGAGGCTCTCAGGCCCAGCGAGGCAGAGACTTGCCTGCGACCCCCTGGCTGGGCGAGGCTGCCTTCTCTCAGGAGCCCTCCCCACCCAGCGCCTCTGCACTGGGACTCACACCAAAGTCCTATGGTCCAACGGGGTCCCCACCTCCCCGAAAAGCACCTTGACAGCCGGCCCTGGGACCTTGGGCTCGCCCCTTGCAGCTGGGCCGTCGGGCGCAGGGCCATCCCACAACAGGCCTGCAGCGGGGCCCGATGCCACGGGCTGGGAACCTGGCCAGCCGGGCTGCCTGGGGCGACCTCTCCCTGCCACCCCACCCCCGAACATCTCAGCGGCCCTGTCCCCTCCCTAGCCTTTGCCTCAGGAACCTCCTGTCCTGGCACCTTGGGTTCCCCCACTCCTTGCCCCGAGCCTACCCCTCCCAGACAGGACAAGCCCTCTGGCCCAGGTGCCTGCTGACATACTTCTGCACCAACTCGCCTTGGTGAGGACTCCATTTCCCCCCCAGATCCACGGCCCCGGGCCATGTGCACTCTCCACCTCGGACCGTCCTGAGCTCAGAGCCACACACCCCCCAGCACTTCGGCCTCCCCGCTCTGGGGAGCGGTTGTGTCTCCTGGACCCGTCTGGGCCCAGACCCAGGGCTCGGCTAGGTCCCCACCCTCAGGGCCTGTTGGACCTCAAGGCTGAGACTCACTCCCAAACCCTCCCATCCTTCCCCTTCCCCCGCACCCCCGTGGTGGCCCATGGCTCGCTAATGTCTCTCAGCGTCCGCCTCCCCTTGCACCCCTGAGGGTCTCCCCAGACCACCCTCTCCGGCTACCTCTTAAAGTCCAACAAGGGTGACAAACCCCTGAAACACCAGGGCTGGCGGGGGCTCCTGGGCAGGACGGGTCCCTGAGCCCCCGTTCGGGAGCTGGGTCAAGCGGCCTCCTCCGCAGGTCACCCTGTAGGCACGGGGGGTTTAGACAGCTGGGAGGGCCAGAGCCAGCCTGCGACCTGGCCCCGTTGCATTTTCAATTAGCCTTTTTGGAAGCGAACATGGGAGGATGACGAACAAAGGAAGTCACCTCCGTGAGGGAAGAATAACTCAGCTGGAGGAGGAGGACCCTCACCCCGGCTGCGGTGGGGTTGGGGGGGAGGGGGGGTTCCGGAGAAAGCTCTGGGGCTGGCTGTCAACCAGGATCCAGGAGAACTCCCTCCTCAGGAAGATGCTGGCAGGGGGCAACGTTTCCGTGACCCAAGAACGAACGCTCCCCCCCAATCTTCCCCACCGCCCGCCCCCCGGCAGGAGAGCCAGGATGGACACACGTAAACAGCCGTGTGGCTGAGAAACTCTTGCTCTTGGCCCTGGGCTGTGGGCAGATAGAGGGGCTCCTGGGTCCCCCGCTTCCCAAGGCCGCGGCTCTGCAAAGCAGCAGGGGGTAGGGATGCTCAGGGCAAGATGTGAAGGACCCTGCACCCCCTCCCCCCAGCCAGGACCCAGCACCCGCCTGCGCCTGCGCTGGTGAGGCTGGCAGGGGTCAGCCCGATAGGGCTGGAGGGTGTTCACGGTGTGACAACCACGCTGACCTGCTGTGCCTCGGTTTCCCCTGGGCACACAGAGTTCCCCGCAGGCTCGAGATGTCTGTGTGTGCTCAGGGCTCACCTTGCCCCCGTGGGGCCAGGTCCCCGTGGGGAGACGGTAAGCACTGTGACCTCTGTCTCCTGGCCTGGTGACGAGGCCCAAGCAGCCCACCCTTGAGCATGATGCAGGCCAGGCAGGACTTCTGCCCTGACCGGGGGCGACCCCGAAGCCGGCACCCCCCACTGCCCCAGACGAGACACAGCCCGCGGGGCACACGGCGCAAGCGGCCGCCGTCTTCTCAGGGCAGGGACGGTCCTGACGGGCTCACGGCCGGGCTGACGGGCGACTTGATGTGTCTTCCCAAGAGGAGGCGGGGGCCATGGTGGTGGCCAGGGTCCCCGGGCTGGGCAGGGGCAGGACAGGCCCTCGGAGGAGGTGGGGTGGGTGGGATCGGAGTAGGCTGAGGTGGCGGGGTCTCTGCCAGGGAGGGCGTCCACGGGGGCAGGCGAGGGAGGTAGCCAAGCTGGCACCCCGGCCCCCGCTGGCCCCAGCCCCTCCTGGCTCGACGGGACCTTTGTTCCAAGAGCCTCTGGGGTCCCTCCGGCTCTGACAGTCCAGTGGCTGCACTTCCTGAGCCCCTGCTGTGGCCGGGCCGGCGGGAGCTGGGGGGTGACAGTAATGCTCCCACCGTGGCAGGCGCTGCCCGTGCCCTGTTCATCCTCTAAGTGGCCTTTCGAGGCAAACAGCTCCACCCTACCCCAGGACGTCTCAGCTCAGAGAGGTTGGGTAACTTCTCCGAGGTCCCACAGCCCGCAGTGGCCGACTTCCCAGACAGTCCTGGATCCCAGAGCGGAGGCGGACACAGAGAGGTAGAACGAAGCCGGGGCTGAGGTGGAGCCGGTGGGCGCTGGCCTGCAGGACGGATGTGCTCCCAGGGAGGGGTGGCGGGACCAAGGCTCGGAGGTGGGACTGGGCGGCAGGAGTGGCGGGAACGCCGGCAAATCAGGGCCTGTGCGCTGCTCGACTCCTGAGCCCACGAAGCGCGCTCAGCTCCCCTCACACCCTGCGTCCGCCAAGAGCAGCTGCTGGCAGGGGAGGGGTGCCAGGCTCCGCCCTGGGGGCCCCTGCGTCTCAGGCTGGGGAGCTGGTGCCAGAGGGTGAGAGTGCTGGACCCAGGGTACACCCCTCCCCACTCAGGACGAAGCCTGCCAGGCCCAGCCTCGTCCCCAAGGCCCCTTCCCCAGACCCCCCAGCCATTACAGGGACCAGCAGGGCCAGTGTCATCCGGCCTGCTTAGCGCAGTGCTCGGGCGCTGCTCACAGCCTGGGCCAAGCCCCAGAAGGCCGAGGAGCCTCATTTTTCGAGGACCTGGGCTTTCCTGCTTTTGCCTCTCCTGAAAATACCCCTCAACTGGCATCTTCTGCTCCCCGGAAGATTCCAGCACGTTGGCAGGAGAGGGGCCTGGAAGCTGCTGGATGGGATTTAGGTTCATGGGGCCTGATCCTAGGTTGGTGTGTGGCCTTGAGCCACCTGCTTCCCCTCTCTGGTCCCTTCGGCACTCCCGTCCAACGCCGTAGTGGGGGGCCTGCTGGGTGGTTAGGGGATTACAAGCTGCTTCTCCCCGGCCTCCTCTTGGCTTCCTGGGGTACACCCTTGGCACCTGGGAAGCCCCTGCTCTCAGTCCTGTGGCCACCCTGACCTCCGAGGCCCGGCCTGGCCCCTCCTGCTAGCTCAGCCGCCCAGCCTCCTTTCCAGGCTTGTCTGTCTGCTCTGACCTCAGGGCTCCCCACCAGCTGCTCCCTCTGGGAAGGCCCTTCCTGCCACACATGTCCCCGAGGGGCCTGCCTCCTCCTGCCCCAGGCCCAGCGACCCCCTCCTCCCCAGAGCGCCTGTCACCCCCCCCACCCCACCCCGGTTTAGTGAGGGTGCGGCTGAGGGGGGCCCCGCCCACCGAGTCTGAGCCTCTCAGGTCAGGGCGCGGAAGGCGCTCGGTCACCCCTGAGGTCATGCGTGAACGGCCTGCTCTGTGGTTCAAACTGAGGCCCAGTGGTCAGCTGCTGGGGCTGGACAGGAGGCAGCCACTTCCTGGGCTGGCTGGTGACTCACAGTCCTGTTTCTGGGAAAACTACCCCCCCCACACCAGATCTGATGGCGCAGGGCTGGGCCACGTGGGGGCCAGCTGTGGGAAATGTAGCTGTGATTAGGGGCCGGGGTCTGGGGGAAGGGAACTGGGCCCGGGACAGGGATGAGATGCTTGTTGGGACGCCTCCCACCCTCCGAGGCAACTGGGCTGTGCTCCCCGAGCTGCCAGGCTGAGGCTGGGCTGCCCGGGCCTCCCCAGCCATTTTTATCCTAATGATAAAAAAATAAAAAATAAAAAAGACCACACACACTTGGGGTGGGAGACGTCAGGCCCTGGACAGCCGATGAGGCTAGCACCCCTGGGATCCCCCGGCTCAGGGAGGCTGAGAAGCAGCAGAGCAGCCTCTGGCCAGGTCCGGGCTGTCCGGAGGAAACAGGCGGCTGCTGGCGGGGGTGGGGTAGGAGATCCGTCCCCATGAGGCTTCCAGGCCAGAGACTAGATGCCATTTGCTCGGCGGGTCCCTGGACAAACATCCTTCTGGGAAGGTCCGACGGGGCGGGAGGGGAGGAGGGCTCTGGGCAGGTCAGGAGCAGGGCCCAGGCCTCCTGAACAAACAGCTCTCGACCCACGGCAGCCCGGAGCCAGGCCTGGGCCTCCGCTTCCCCATCCCATTTGGCCCCCGTGGCTACCCGCCCTCATCTGCTGCAGGGGACACAGCAGTGGCAGAAGGCTCGGCCACTGCTCCTTTGTGTGGAGTCCGGGCTGGCTCCCTGCCCAGCTGGGGACCCTGGGCAAGTCTTTGTTGTAACGGCGTGCTTGGGTTAGCGTTCACGTGCCATCCACTCTACC
>NW_020837951.1:1094590-1144428 GCF_003676395.1 Aethalodelphis obliquidens
GGGAGACGCAAGAGGGAGGAGATATGGGAACATGTGTGTATGTATAACTGATTCACTTTGTTACAAAGCAGAAACTAACACACCATTGTAAAGCAATTATACCCCAATAAAGATGTTAAAAATATATATATATATAAAAATAATTAAAATAAAATAAAATAAAAAAATAAAGTGTATGATTCAAAGGTTTTCAGTGCGTTCACAAGTACAGGCGGCCGTGACCACAATCAATTTTAGAACATTTTCATCACCTTCGGGAGAAACCCCTCATCATTTACGCCCCCCCCCCCCCCCCCCAGCCAAGTCACCCTCCACCTTAAGGAAGCCCCTTTCTGCTTCCGTGGACTCCTCAGTTCTGGGTGTTTCCCACGAGTGGAATCGTACGTGACGCGGTCTTTGAGGCTGGCCTCTCGCTCAGCATGACGTCTCCAGCCTCATCCGTGCTAAGCCCGCGTCTGCACTCACTCCTCTCTATGGCTAAGTGATGTTCCACAGTCTGGAGGGACCACGTGTTTATCTGCTGACGGACACTTGGCTTCTGGCCGCTGTGAACGTATGTGTCCAGGTGTCATGTGGACATGCTGTCATCTCTCCCGGTATGTATCCACCCAGGAGCGGACCTGCCAGGCCATCTGGCAGCTCTGTGTTTAATCCCCCGAGGAGCTGCCACCTGATTTCCGAGCAGCTGCCCCATGTCACACTCCTAGCATTAGTGTCTGTGGTTCTGATTTCTCCACACGTTCGCCAGCCTTCCCTGGACAGTCTGGGCTGCCCTCCTTCCGTGGGCAGCCCAGCAGGTTGTTGGTGTGAGCGCGAGGGCCCCACACGCACACGCACCAGCGGTCACTTGACGCCCGTGAGACTGGTCCGAGGAGGGTCAGCCCTGGGAGGCAGGAAGGCCGGGTCCCCATTTCGCAGGAGCGTACGGGCTGGGAAATATGACCCACCTTGAGTGGGGGCCCCCGGCACGGGGGCGCAGGCCGCCTGGCCCGCCCCTCGCTGGGCAGTGTTCTCCAGGCTTCTGGGCGAGGCAGGAGCACAGTTCGGGGAGCACTTGCTCCCCCACCACTCACCCCGGCCCCGAGCCCCACGCTTCACCTGCCCCGGGCTCGAGCCGGCCATTGGGCCCGAAGCCAGAGAGCCCGGGACCAAAGCACATTCAGGCACGAGGTACTGGAGGGCCCTCGTGGCCCCCAGAGCTCCCCGCGTCACCGTGGCCAGCCTGTGAGTGGCCGCCCGGCTGTGATCCACAGCCCCCTGGGCTCTCCCCTCCCCCCCAGGCTCCTGTGGACGCGCACAGGGGGCGGCCCCTCCTCCCGCTCCTGCTTCCTCTCTGCCTGACCTCTCTGGTCCTGCGGGAGCCCCCTGCCCGCCCTGACCCCTGGTGGCCCACACTCGGTCCGCTTGCCACCCCCTGGATGAGGCTGGCGGGTGCCGGGGGCGCCGGGATTGGGGCGCCCAGGCCCGGATGCCGCGCTCACGGGGAGGGACCCTCGCCTCCCTGCCCTGGCTGGGCTGAGCTGTGGCCCCTCCCCCGCAGGAAGCGCCGGTGACCCTTCAGGCAGCACCGTCTGCCCACTCGCTTCCTAGAAACCGCCTTCCCTGCCCCAGGTGGTCTCCAGGGAGGTGGTAAACGGCCAGAGGGACATGCCAGGCACCCTGGCCTCTGGGTCCCCAGAAACCTCCGAGGGCTGGTGGAGTCGCCCGCACCAGCTGAGCCTTCTGGCGGGCTCGGGGGCGGAACGGCACCCTGCCCCTCAGCTGTCCGTGGGGTCAGGTTTCGACAGTTCCCCGGGTGAAGCCTTGTGAGGAGGCATCCGCAGCTGAGGCCACAGCTCGGGGTGCGGGGGAGAGGTGCAAACCCCAAATGCCATCCGTTCCTCCCAAGGCAGAGAGCGGAGACCGCAGGACCCCGCGCGCGGGGACAGCGGACTTCTGGCGGCTCCGACCACCGTTCATCACCCCCTGCACCCTGTGTGCTTCCAGGCCTGTCAGGGTGGCCACCACCCCGACCCGGAGCCCCGTGGGGACAGACTGCCCAGTCACCTTGGCTCGCCCACACCTCACGAGAGGCCCGACAGAGCGGACGCTCAGAAGACACTTGCTGAGTGAAGGGCAACCTCCTGGTGTCCAGGCCCCAAGAGCCCTGCTGTGTCCCCAAGGGTGGCTCCCCTGCGGTGGAGCTGGTCCCCATGCCGTCACCCCCAAGCCCAGGGCCAGCTCATGGTTCAGGGACCCCGGGCAGCTGGTGGCAAGAGGCCCCGCGAAGACAGCCCCCCTCAGAGGGGAGAAGGCTCCCAGAAGGGATGGGCGTGTGCTGCCCTGAGAGGAAGGGGAGCTGGGAGCGGGGCTGGGGTGAGCCCAGCCCAGGGTGGGGGGAGAGGCCAGCTGCTGGAAGGGGCCTGGCCCTGCCCGGGAGGCCTCGGGCTTCCCACAGTGGGGCAGGGAATGGGCTCCATCCAGGCGTGGCGACCCCGCCCATCCGCAGGACCCCCTCCTCGGAGCGTGGGCACCATCGGGCCTGCCTGGCACCGGGCCTGCTGCGGCCCAAGGGGAAGCCTGCGCCATGCCTTTCCGGCCCCCCAGGAGGAGCTTGTGTGGGGCGGGGGGCGGGGAGGCCTAACCACACACACCATTTGCCGAGGCTGCTGCCCAGCTGTCGGGCCTCACCCCCCCTGCAGAGAAGACAGCCTCGGCCCATTTGGCATTTGTGCCCCGACCAACCGAAGAGACCCTGCGGCTTCTGGTTTCCCAGGGAGCAGGCTGTGCTGGGAGGGGAGGATGAGAGAGAGGCTGGTGGACGGAGACTGAGTGGAACAGGAGGGGGCCGGCCGGCCGCACCCCGCCCCCCGCCCCCCGCCCCAGGACAAGGCTGCCCGCCGAGGGGAGGGGCCAGGTGAGTCAGGAGTGGCCCCGCCTACTTGCCAGTGGGCAAGGGACAGAGACCCCTTTGCAATGGAGATCAAACGCTTGGAGTTTTATCTGAGATCCTCGGAGAGGCAGCGGATTTCGGGGCCTCACTGTATAACGGTGGCGGGGCAGGGGGACAGTTGAGGCTGGAACTGCCTCTGGAGATCCACTTCAGAGGCCTGAAGGATCCTGGGAGGACTTCTGCAGACCCGTCCCTGGCCCCGGGGCGGGGGGGCACCAGGCTGGAGGGAGGTGGTGCTTCCACACACAGGGCGAGGCCAGCAGGCAACTCTCGGATGGGCAGAAATGTGTTGGGAGCAGCGACTCGGAAACTGCACGTGGGGTGATGGCGCAGGGCTTGGGGGAGGGCTCCCGGGTCAGGGTGGAGCCGGGAGCACAGGTGCTGTTTGGCCCGGAGGCCCCATCAGTGCAACGCAGAGAGGAAATCACTTCCCTCGTTCTGAACGCCCAGGGCAGGCCCTCCCTCCCTGGCATTCCCGGCCCGCAGCCACCTCTGCTTGGCATCCCAGCCCCAGCAAGCTGGCTGGGCCAGCACTGGCATCTCCCCCTTCTGGCCCCCTGGGAACCATCCAGCTGCATGGTCCACAGGGGACTGGCCCGCCTCCCCCAGGGTGGCAACGTCAACGTCCCAGCCCTGCCCACAGAGCCCCTCTGGGCACACACTGGCATCCTCTCTCATCGGCCACCCGCTCCACCTGCCTTTCTCCCTCTCCTGGGAGCGCGGGCTCTGCCTTCCCCACACCGCTGGGCAGCTCTGGGCATCCTGCCCCCCTCTCTGGAGTGGCTCCGGCCTGGGGCAGCACTCCCCCCGACTCCCCGCCACCAGCTCAAGGTGGCTGCGTGTGTGTCTGCAGCGAGAGGGCCCTGACGGCAGGGCCTGGGTGAGGGGCCGCCCGGGGCAGCACCTAAAGCAAACTCAGGATGGACCAGAACTTGGAAGAGCCACAGGCAGTGGGGGGCCCGCTGCATGGGGCTGGGGGGCAGACTCCCGAGAGCAGAGCTTCTAGGGCCTGTGCGTGGGGTAGGGCTGCTTGGTAGTGGGCGCTGCTGGAAAAACAGCAGTAGCGGGGTTGGGGAGCGGGCCAGGCTCCCCCCTCACCTGTCTGGGCTGGAGCATTCCACCCCGCTAGGGCCAGAGGAGCTGGGCAGACAGGCTGGGCTGGGCTCCTGGGGTGAGCGACCACCCCATCAGCATGGCCTGGCAGCCCAGTGAGCTGGGCTCTGGGTCAGAGCCCCCAGGGCTCGCAGAAGGATGAGGCTCCTTGGCTGCACCCCGACCTCCACGCTGGGACTGATGCTCCTGCGGGACGCCACCCCCAGGAGGAGGGGAGGCTGTGAGGATGCCCAGAAGCTTTCCCTCCCTGCCTAGGGGCCAGCGGCCTTTGAAGTGGGGAGGTTTGGGGCAGGGAGGAGGAGAGGGGCCAGTGCATAATTAGAGACGGAGGTTTCACTCTCCCACACGGGGAGGAAAACCAGCCGCCGATCCCCAGGACGGTCTCCCAGCTCCGTGGCCACCTGGCTTCCATCCCCAAGAGGGCAGGTGGTGGGACCTGCTCCCCTGAGGACCACCTACCTGTCCCATCGTTGAGCAGGAAGGGACCAGGCAGAGGGGGAGGGGTGGCTCCCCGCAGAGCTTCTTTCCCTGCTGCTGGGGTCGGCGGCGGGGGGCTTCCTCCATCTCTCAGCATCCTAGCACCTGGGTGCCCGGATCCTGTTTCTAGAAGAAAGCTTGGCGGGGGGATCCCTGGGACTTTCCACGCATGCATCCATTCACACTCCCCCACCCATCCACGCCTCATGTATCCACTCACCCACTCTTCCACGCACTCAGCGCAGGCTCATGGGACATCTACTCTCGGCCAGGCTCCGCTCCGGGGAAGAGATACAGAGGAGGGAATGAGACAGCACTGTGGGAGAGATGCTCGCAGGGGCCTCCGGCGGCAACCCTTATGCTGAGGCTGGGACTGGAGAAAGGGCTGGGGTGAGGTTCCCGCCTGTCCCAGCGGCCGCGGTCTGGAATGCCGGGCCTGGGCCATTGTTCCAGGGACAACGGGGCCTGCCAGCACAGAATGTGAGGTCACCTGCAGTACACCATTTCAGGGAATGACCTAGTTATGGGCGTGGGAGGGGAAGTGCGCGCGCGCACACACACACACACACACACACACACACACACACACACACTCCTAATTCCTTGCACCTCCTCCCTCCCAGACCCAAGGCCAGCACCCAGAACTGAGTGTCTGTAGCTTTGGGGAGGCGTCTAACCCCGCAGCTGGGGACTGGGCCCTTCAGATCAGCGCAGGGGCAGCGTGAGGGCCAGGGCTGGGGCTCCTGTTCCCTTGAGGAAGTCCCAACTCCCCCCGATGGCTGCAAGGGGCAAGTCACCAGGCGGTCCCCCTTCCTCTGACAGTACCTTACTTCCTGGCCCTTCCAGCCTGTCCCAGCAGTGCTGCCAGGAGTAGCGGGCACTGCGCTGGCCAGAGCACGGGCACGTCGAGTGTCCAGAAACCCCTTGCCCACAGCTCCCGCAGCAGCCCTCCAGCCTCAGGCCCCTAGCGGGCGGGGGAGGGGAAGGGACCCCACCCAGGACCTGTGTGGCTTCTACCGCCTTGCACTAGGACAGCAGCCCGGTATTAATCAGCTCATTCTTGCAGGCCGGGGGCCGGGGGCTCGCCGGACGGCAGTGAGGGCCTCCAGGCTCAGGGTCCAGCGTGGAGCAGATGGAGCAGGGCCGGACAGAGGGTGTGTGGCACGGGGCCCCCACTTAGTGGCCTCCCTGGGAAGGGGGTGGAGGAGGTGTCCGGAAGGCTTTGGTGGGGCCTGTCTCAGCTGAGGTCTAAAGAGGGACAGAAATTTGTCAGGTGAGCTGGGGCAGGGACAGGGGGAGGAAGGGGACAGGGCAGCTCAGCGTGAGGACCTCCCCTCGGGCGGGTGGACGGGGGGACCGAGGCCCGCTGTGGGCCACTGGGAGAGCTGGGTCCCCAGAGGTTGGAGCAGCACACTGTCCCCGGGCCTGGCCCCCAAAGTGTCTGCATCAGCCACCCGCGCAGCCGGCCACCAAGGCCCCTCTGTGCCTCTGGGCAGCCGTCAACAGCCAGAGGTCCTGCCTGGGGCCCGGCTCTGATTTCCAAGAGCAGATGTGCAGGCGAGGGGCGTGGCGCGTGACCCCCTCGCTGACCTCGGCTCCCCCACGGGCCCCCACGCCGTGACTCCAGCCACACCGGTCTGTGGGCAGATACTCCCACCCCCAGGCTCGCATCCCCGAGATCGCCCAGCGGGGGTTCCCCCCGGGGCCGATGCTGGCAGGGGTCAGCACCTGCATACAGTTTGCGCTAAGACGGCCTGGGGTCAGTCCCCCGGAACCACTCAGCTGGCGGGCGCCCGGGGCCGGGGACCGCTGGGAGCCGCAAGCTTGCTGGGTGCCCTGGCTCACATCCGGGCAAGGTATGGGGCACCTCGAGGCCCTTGTGGCCCTGCTGGCCCTGGTCTGACCAGGTTGCTGCAGCCTCTCCCCGTCCCTGATGCCCTCTCAGGCCCCCAGGGCAGCCGGCCAGCCCCAGAGGCACTCGAAGCCAGGGCCGCAGTCACCGTTAACTGAGGGGGGTTGGGGGGGGTCTCAGAGCAGCCTGGAGGCGGGGGGCCCTGAGCCCACTTCACACTGGGCACCTGGCACTTCACCTAAGGGTGCTGCAGCCGCCAGCCCCCACCCCACGCCCTGGGCCAGCAGGGACAGTAAAGCACTGGGTGTCCCTGGGACTCATGCGCCCTGCCGAGCCCTCCAGCCTGAGCCTCGTCATCCAAGGGGTGGGGCTGTGCCCAAAGGGCAGGTCCCTGGGCCTGGGAAGGCCCCCGGGCAGGCAGCAGGCAGGGGAAGGAACTTGTAAGTGTGCCCCGGGGTCAGGGCAGCCAGACCTAGAGATGGAGCCTGGGGGGACCCGGGAGGGGAGGGCAGGGCAGGCGGAGCTTCCCAACCGTGCTGGACACCCAGGTCCCTCCAGCCCCGGGCCTCTCTCTGAGCCTGTCTGGGGCAGCAGGGTGTGCCAGGCTCAGTCCAGGGGCTCGGTATGGGGTCTGACTTGCTGGGAGACCCTCAGAACCGAAAATGGGAAGAAGGGCCTGGCCACGCCCACGGGGGGATGGTCAATCAGTGCCATCTTCCTGCAGGGGGAGGCATTTCCCCGGCCCTTCAAGATGACGGAGGAGGTGGTTCTAGGTGTGGAGTTGGGGGAGGCCAGACTCGGGGCGGGGACTGACCTTCAGGCAGGGGTGCCTGGGTCTCAGGAGCCAAGGGAAGCCGTGGACGGCTCCTGAGCAGGGAGGGCCTGGGGTTTGAGGCTGATAAGGCCCTGTGGGCATGGCTTGCTCTCTCTCTTCCCAGGACCCACCCAGCAGCTGATCCGGGGGCTCAGGAGAGTCCTAAGTGATGGGATAGGGGCCGCAGGGACACAGATTTCCTGTCCAGGAGCCACCCTGTCGAGGGCCCCAGCCAGGCCCTGGCTCTGACACACACTCCCTCAGGAAATCCTGGCTCCGGGGCGGCCCTCAGCTCAGGGAGGTCGGAGCCCCGAGGGATGCCCCTGTGGGGAAACGTCCAGCGGTCCTCCATCCAGCGCACCACAGCCCCCCTGCCGCCCACACCGCATGGCCCGCATCTGCCCACCACCCTCCTGACCCTCCATCCTCGCCGCAGGTGCCTCTCATCTGCACCGCGCCCCCCACCATGGAGCGACTCCTGCCCTGAGGTCCCCCCAGGGCCCCCGAGCCACACCCCCTGCGCACACCTCTGCACTGCCTCTGGGGCAACTCCCCCAGCTGCTGCTACCTCGTAGGGGCCTGAGACACCTCAGAATCTGAGCCCCTCCCTGGGGAAATGCACAACGGCACAGAATTTCATGCCCAGTTTTCAGAGTCGGAGGATTACAGACCCCGCGAAGCTCAAACTCAGACCTGAGGAGTGCGTGGGCCTCAGGCTAAGCCCTCATCAGGGGAGGAGGTGGCCCTCCCACCCGACAGGTGGGGAAACTGAGGCCGGGGGGCGGGGAGGGATGGAGACATGAAGGGTGTCCCAGGGGTGTGCACAGCTGGGCTGGCTGGGCCGCGGCCCGCTGGCAGAGGGAGAGAGCCTTCAAGAGGGGCTGGAAGCACAGATGTTCCCCACGGCTACCCCCCTCCCCCGGCCAGCCAGGCGGGGTCCCCAGGCTGCGCAGAGGCTGGACTTGTACAACCATACCACTGGGCCTGGAGAGGGCAGCCTCCAGCTGGCGGGCTTTCCAGAGCCCGAGAAGCTGGAGCTCAGGCTTCCCCAGCCTGAAGGCGGGCTTCCCCTCCCCTGCCCGGCCCCTGCCAGCGTGCCCAGCGTGGGTAAGAGCCTGGCTCTGGGACCCAAATCCCAGCTGCGATCCCCGGTTGTCAGAAGAGACTGGGGTCATGTGTGGTGTCCCTTGGCCTCAGTTCCCTGACTCACAAGACCCAACCCCAAGTACCTGCCGGAGCCCTGGTTCCAGGCGATTTTACTGGGGACACTGAGTGACAGCCCCAAGCACACACCCTGGAGCCCGGCCCGCTGGTGCAGACCCCACCTCTGCCTCTCGTCAGGTGCCTGCCCAAGCCTCAGCGTCCGGCTATGACGTGGGGATAGAACGCAGACTTTTCGAGTTCGTGAGGGCTGGAGGGACTCCTGTACAAAGCGGTCAGCGCTCTGTAAGGGGCAGCCGGCCATCCCCGATCCCCTTTCCCACGCTCTCCGTGGCCTGTGACCCTCAGCCAGAAGGCCCAAGGGCTTGCTGGGTGAGGGGGTCACTGATGGGAAGCGGGCCACAGATGAGTGCTTCTGGGCACTTCGAGTGTGCCAGGAATTTAGGGGGGGCAGCGGGGGCGTCTCAGGCCCCTGGCAGGGGTGGGAGGAAGCCGAACATGTTTGCTGAAGTGGGAGTGCAGACAGCGTGCAGGCAGGGCCTTGGGGAGGGGTGGCGGAAACTGGGGCAGAGCGCCCCCTCCCCGGGTCCACCAGGGGCTGCGAAGGGGCTGAGTCTATGGCCACCACCCTTTCCCCAGGACAGATTCAGGGGGGAGCATAGGGGTCCAGCTGAGAAGGCCAGAGGCTGGAGCTCAGGAGGTAGCAAGCCCACCTGGAGGCCTGAGGGACCCCTGGCCGCAGATGCTCCCTCCCCCCGCCCCCCCTGCCCTGCCCCCACCTCCTCCTGCAGGATCAGACGCCCAGGCGAGCTCGGTTCCCACGTTCCCAGGCTCCAGTGGCAGGTGTTCCTTTCCACCTGCACCGCCCTTCCCTGCCCGCCTCCCCCAGGGCCCTGGGGACAGCCCCCCTCCCCGTCCCACCCACGCCCCAAAAATCACTGCCCAGAGACACAAGACGCTGCAGGCCCGGCGCCGGTGCACTGCCACCACTGCCGGCACTCAGAGCGAGCGGACAGAGGACAAGAGGGCCCTCCAGAGCCCCTGGGCCCCGGTCACCAGCCACTAAAGTCCACCTGAGCCCAAGGGGGCCTGGGAGGACCGCTGGGGGGTTCCTGGGGCCTCCCCATCCAAGGCGACTCCTGGGCCCTTTGGGTCCATCCTCATGCCGGCTTCCGGGAGAGGCTCTGTCCCCACTCCCCCAGTGCCCATCCTAGGGTCAACCCTAGGCGAGATGTCCTGAAGCCCCCAGCCTGGCGGTGGGTCCAGGACACCTGGCAAGAGCAGGCCTCTCCCTGCCACCTCCCCTGGTCCTCAACTTGGGGGATGACTGAGGGTCTCAGGAGTCCCTGGGAGGGGCCAAGCTGCAGCTGAGGTTCCCTACTGACTAGGGCACCCCAAGGGGCTCGAGGTCCAGGGTGGGAGAGGAGGGAACGTGCCCAGGAAGTGTTCAAACCAACACAGGACGCCAGGACGGGAGGAGCCCGCTGCGGAGCATGCGGGAAGGGGCGCGGGGGAGGGGCGCCGGGCAGGGGTCTCCGCACAGAGCGTCAGACACATTCCGGACACGCACACACTCCTCTGTGGGCGCACACACGCACCTGCACACACAGTCCCTGCCCGCCCTGGGCTCTGGCCTGCCCCCTTAGCCAGAGGCCTGGCGCTCCCTGGGCTGTGGCTCTGACCCCCGGGGTCTGGGCACTGCCCTGAGAGCGCTTTGAGGGGCTGTGTCCCGGAGGAGGAAACTGAGGCCCATGGGGTGTGGCCTCCAGCAGGCCCCTGAGCTGGCAGGACACGGGGTGTGGAGGGCAAGCCTGTGAGAGGAGAGCAAGTGTGGGCCCTGGACAGGGTCAGAGGCTTGGTGGCCGGGCAAAGGGCCCTCTATGCCCCCACTGCCTGTCCTCCTGCCAGGGCTACGGTAGCTGAGCGAGCCCCCTGGGGGCAGCCCCCCACCCCCCAGCCATCCTGAGCCCGAAAGGTGGCTGGCGATGGAGGGCAGTGCCAGACCCTGGGGTCTTGTAGCCAAGGCCCCCAAACCACGCGGGGCTCTCACCTCTCCCGACTCCCCCGCCTCCCAGTGCACAGCCCCCCACCAGTAGAGCCAGTGCCAGAGCCCGAGGGTCCCAGGAGGTCAGGTCTCTGGGGAGCCGGCCGTCCCATGGAACGGTCCCAGGAGGTCGGGCCACCTCCCCCAGGGCTCTTGCCGTGCCCCTGCTGAGATGGGCAGGCTCCCGCGCGGCAGTGGGCTTGCACAGGGGGAGGCGGGGGAAGTGGGAGGAGAGAAACTGTGGGGCGTTGGGGAGGCCCTATCTCCCAGGCTCACCCCGGCCCCCCTGCGGGGACCTTCTAGGCTGGGCGAGGCGAGGCGAGGGCGGTGGGTGTGAGACACCCCTTGGTCTGCCCTCCGTGACTCCCCTCCCCTTGCCCCTGCCCGCTTCTTGGCTTCTTGCCTGGAGGTGGCAGGGCCAGGCTGCCGCAGCCCGCTGGAGCCCTCCGGCTGACCCCTCAGGACAGGATGGGGCAGGCTGCGTCTGGGGGTCAACAGGGAGGCGGGAGCTGCCTGGAGGGGAATGTTCTGGGCAGCAGTCACTCTGTGGTCAGCACTCAGGCCCAGCCTGTCCATCAGGGCTCATTCGTGGCCCCCACGCACCTCAGGCACCTCTGGCGTGGGCACCTGCGGGGAGGGGCAGAGGGGGCTGGATCCCCGGCCCCGCCTCTTACTCAGGGTCCAAACCGCAGCGTGCTGGGGCCCGGGGCCCCTCTCTGCTCAGTGGGCACAGCAAGGACTCATCGAGGACACTCTGCGTCCTGCCTGGTCACTGAGACAGACGCCCCTCCAAGGGACCGGCGAGGGCTGCCCGGCCAGGACTCTGGACGTGTGCACTGAAGGGGGTGTGGCAAGGAAAGCTGGGCAGAGCAGGGCCGGGCGGGAGGGAGGCGGCAGCTGCGCAACTGCAGGCAGAGGAAGGAACTTGTCCTCCGTCCCCTCTGCCCAGTTTCAACCCAGCCTGGACGTCCCCGGCCGCTCACAGCCATCCAGGAAAGTGGGGAGACGGTCCCGGCCCCGGAGACAAGAGAGCAGGGGCCGGGGCTGCCCCTCAGAGACTCCTAGAGGCCTTCAAGGCAAGCCTCCTCCAGCCCCTGGGGCCTCACGAGGAGCCCCAGGGTCATGAAGACTCAGCACAGCCCTCCACAGTCAGGGAGGAGACTCGCCCACCCCAGTTCCCAGGTCCGAGCAGGGTGGGGGGACCCCGAGTGGCTGAGCACAGCGGGGACACCAGCAGGCCCCGAAGGTCGGTGGTCAGTGGAGACCCCCTGCAGCCCGGCTGGGCCCCGACCCACCAGTTTTGCAGCCACTGCAGGGCCCTCAAGCCCTGTGAGTCCAGCTATAAGACAAGGGCCACTGAGCAGGGTCAGGGCCAAGCTGGAGGAAGCCCAGGATGCTTTGTGCCCCCAGGAAGAGACTCACAACACGGTGGGGGGTCTGGGGGTGCACGATGGGGATGGGGTGACGGCTTCGGCCTCAGTCCTTCATCAGCTCATCCTGCCAGGAGGCCTGACCCAGATTCCTGAGGTGGCCCCACCCACAGGTGTCCAGCACCTG
This sequence comes from Aethalodelphis obliquidens, assembly GCF_003676395.1. Classification (NCBI taxonomy): domain Eukaryota; kingdom Metazoa; phylum Chordata; class Mammalia; order Artiodactyla; family Delphinidae; genus Aethalodelphis; species Aethalodelphis obliquidens. The sequence continues at coordinate 1,106,541 of NW_020837951.1, forward strand.
GGGAGAAAAGGGGAGGGCAGGACACGGGATCTGGAGAACCTTCCAGGTCCAGGAAGCCGCCAGCTTGTCCACACCCCAGGGACAGCCCCTCCTGCCCAGGGGGCCCTGCTTGCCTGTGTGGCGCCTACCCACCCCACACCCCCGCCCCAGGCCCGCAGGCCTTTGCACCCATAAACACGCACACGCACACACGCGCTGTCTCTGCTCTGAGCACTTGGACGACGGGGGGGGGGTCCATCCATGCGCCCAAAATGTTGCGGTGTGAGCTCCAGGTGAGGGCACCCACAGGCCCTGCCCTGGGCGCTCAGGGCAGCGGACAGACAGGCCCTGCACAGCTGCCGGGAGCCACGCTGACCAACAGCGTGAAACCAAAGCTGTGCAAACGCCCTAGACACAGGCTTGGTCCGAGTTAGGAGCAGGAAGAAGATGGGAGCTTGGGGCTGCTCCTTGCCCCGCCGGCTGCTGTGGCCGCGCTGGGGGCTGGCGGTGGGAACCCTCCCTCACCGCCCACCTCACTGGGCCAGCTCCACTCCGGCCTCGCCGTCTGTAATGAGGCAGCTGCGGGGTCTCAGCGCCCAGGCTGCCTCCAGCTCAAATGGCCTGAGATTCTGCTTGGAAGTTTCTGGGCCTAGAAGTGAGGCCCGGGCAGCAGGGGATGGCAGGTGGTGACCCAGGAAAGCCCAGGTGGGCAGCCCCAGGCCCAGTGGAGGGTTCACGCTCTCCCGCCAGCTCCACCCCTCCCCTCTGGGCTCACCTCCACAACCGGGAGCCTTTAGGTCCCCAATCTCCTGCCACCTGGGCCTCCACCCCTTCCCTTCCCAGGGCAGGAGTGCTGCCCTCGGGGGCCCACCCTCCCAGCTCAGGGCCACCGTGCGCCCACGAAGACCCTCAGACGGCCCCGGGTTCCCAGCCTGGACAGATATCCCTCCGGCAGAGAGGGGTTGAGGGGGGCAGGTTCCTCCACACTTAGACCTGCTTCTCACTTTCACCGGCACTACCGGCCCGAGGGGGCCCCTCCCCCGCAGATGCCCCCTGCCTCCCTGGGCCCCCGTCTGGACTGAGGGCTTTGGGCTGAATGTGGTCCAGGCCCGTCCAGACTTGCCTCCATTCCTGGAAATGCACGTGTCCCCAGCAGCCCTGCAGACCCAGGAGCCCGGCCTCTGGCACCCCCTTCCCTGGGAGCTTTCTCAGGAGCGATGGGGGAGGGGAGGCTGATGCTGGGAGGGGCCACAGTCTTGGACAAAGTGAAGACTGAAACTAGGAGTTTCAGGTACGAGGCTGGGGGAGGGCCAGGTGGGCAGATGAGCCAGGTGGGCAGGTGAGCCAGGCAGGCAGGTGAGTGTTGCAGACTGGTTTCCTAATTCCCCCTCGAGGTTTATCCCCTGATGCCGGCCTGGGTGGCCCGAGCCCCCTTTCTCTGATGTCATCCCTTTTCCAGGGCAGGGAAGGCCCGCCTGGGACCCTGAGAGAGTGAGATTCAGCAGGGGTGGGGCAGCTGCCCGGCCGCCTCAGCTTCCTTATCTGTAACTCGGGGCGACAGCGTCTGATCCAGCAAGGCTGTGGATGGTCCCCCCTCCTCTCTCCCAGCTAAACTGTCAGATCCCGGGAAGGCTGCTGCCTCCTCCAAGAGGCCCACCAGGACTGGGTCTGGAGAGGAGTCCACCCCCCGCCCCCACCCCTCCCAGCCACATGGAAACAAGCCAGTCTGGGCTCGGACTCCCGCTTAATCTTTTGCTGAAAAGATAATTTCTTTCTGTACCATTGTCGGGCACGGAGGGTGGGGGGGAACAAAGGGGCTTTTGTGAAGGCCCCCCTGGTACGACCCAGCAAGGCCCAGCATTTTCCCTCTGAATGTAAAACCCTGTAACGGGAAGTTTTTCTCATAACCCTCTCCTTTTCTCAAGTACAGAATCACTTTTGTTGCAGAGGCCAGCACACGGCAGCAGGGAGGGCCCTGGGTTTTCCTTCTCATCCCTTGCAAAAGGCCCTGCATCCTGAGCTAGAGCAAGGGGCCTGGAAGAGGGGAGGGGAGGGGAGGGGAGGGGCGGAAGCGTGCCCCTTCCCCTTGGTCCTCCCCTGGGTGGGGAGGGGTTGAAATAAACACATTCCTCAGTGCCTGAAGCCCTGGGGCTTCCACCGGACAGTCCCTCCTTAGGATCCATCCATCCATCCATCCATCCATCCATCCATCCATCCATCCATTCTTCCATCCATCCATCCATTCATTCATCCATCCATCCATCCATCCATCCATTCTTCCATCCATCCATCCATCCATTCATTCATTCTTCCATCCATTCATCCATCCATCCATCCATCCATCCATCCATTCATTCATCCATCCATTCATTCATTCCACAAGTAATTATCCAACAGCTCAGGGCCCAGAGCTTCGCCCCCAACAGAAGTGCTGTTGCAGATGAGCAGCGCGGGGGCCCTACCTTACGCTCCAGAAGGTGGGACAGTCATTAGCAAACACACTGGATCGTAATCACTCTTTCTCATCTGACAATAGATGGTGAGCACTTGCCTGGACCATTAGACATGTTTCTGCAACTCCCTCTTCACTAGCGGCACCGGGTCTCACGGAAGGCATTGTTCCATGGTTTATCAAGCATGCTTTCAGGGCAGCTTAATTTTAAAGCTGCTGTTTGTGTGCCAGGCGCTTGGTGAGTATGGTTTCAGAGGCCCCGCGGATCAGGTGCGACGATGAACCCTGCCATGCAGATGAAGAGACTGAGAGCCAGAGAGACACCCTGCTGTGCCCACCAATGAGAGCAGGGGTCTATGTGACTTGGCAGCCAGCACTCCCTCCCAGCCTCCCGTGGAGGGGCCTCTCTGTCCCTGGGCAGAATCAGCCTTATCTGGGACAACTCTCCCCCACCAGGCTCTTGGCGGCCTAAGCAGGTGCCGTGGCAGAGTGAGACTGTGGGACCAGGCAGGGCACTTTCTCCGCTACCATCACATCATCTCAGGAGACTCCCACACCCGGGAGGGCTCGCCGCGACCATCAACCACTGACCATCAGATAGAGGAGGAAACCCTAGCTCAGGTGGCCCGGCTGGGGCTGGCAGCACCCTTGCCCTCACGGAGGGGGTGGTCCTGGCTCCCCGAAAAGAAGCACCGGGCTGAACTGTCCGCTCCTCGGTCCCACTGCTGGGATCTCCCAGCAGAGGAGTCTGAGTCGTCTTTGGACTGTTTCCGCGAACGGGACCACCGGGACCTCATCGAACGAGAATCATACAGCATTCGTCCTGCTGTGACTGGCTTATTTCACTCAGCACAAGGTCCTCGTGGTTCACACATTGTTACCACCTGTGTCGGGATTCCCTTCCTTTTCAGGGCTGCATGGTATTCCAAGGTTTGCATTGCCCATGTTTGGTTTATCTCTGCATCTGTTAGGGCACGCTTGGGTTGCTTCCACATTTTAGCTATGGTGACTAATGCAGCTGTGAACATGGGTGAGCAAATACCTGTTCAAGTCCCTGTTTTCAGTTCTTCTGAGTAAACACCCAGCAGTGGGATTGCTGCATTGTATGGTAATTCTTTTAAATTTTATTTTTATTTGTTCATTTATTTATGGATGGCCGCACCATGCGGCTAGCGGGATCTTAGTTCCCCGACCAGGGATGGAACCCGGGCCCCGGCAGTGAAAGCACTGAGTCCTAACCACTGGACCACCAGGGAAGTCCCCTTATGGTAACTCTTACGTTTAATTTTTTGAGGAACCGTCACACCGTTTGCAGTCCACCAGCAGTGCACACAGTTTCCAATTTTCCCACATGCTCACCAACACTTATCTGCTGGTGGCTTTGTTTTTATACCATGATAAATGGATGTGAGGTGGTACCTCACTGTGGTATCGACTTGCATGTCCCTAATGATTAGTGATGTTTCGCATCTTTTCACGTGCTTGTCGGCAAACCATGTATTTTCTTTGGAGAAATGTCTATTCGTGCTCTTTGCCCATTTTGGAATCGGGCTGTTTGTTGTTGTTCAGTTGTAGGCGTTCCTTATGAATTCTGGGTGTTAACTTGTTATCACGTATATGATTCCATGGGCTGCCTCTCCAACGACAACGGGAAACTGCATTCTCCCGGGACATCCTGGGGTGGGTGGTCCTTCCCTGAGGTTCTCCCCGGGGCACACCCGAGACAGAGACAGTGCTGGGCAGCGGGAGATGCAACTAGAGGCGGGTGGCTGCTGGGGTACACTATTAACCCGCCCCCTACCCCGGGATGGGGGTGTCAGCCCCAGGGAAACTCAAGGAGGGGAAGTGGAGCACCGGGGCAGCACAGGCCCCCAGCTGGGTGCCCACCGGCAGGGGCCCAGCCACGTGCTTCCTCCCAAGACCTCCCATTACAGACGAGGAAACCGAAGCTGGCTGGAGGCTGGCTTCCGGTCAGTCATTGCCCAGGGGCTGCCCCAGGGCCATTGACACCATGGCACATTATTGCCCAAACTTAGGGCTTGGTGGCCAGGATGGGTAGCCTCGATCACAGTCACTTCTTGTCTTGTGGCCGGCGCTGTGTGAGTCTCCTGGAGCCGCCATAACAAAGGACCGTAAACCGGGGGGCTGCAAACAATAGAAGCTGAGGGTCCTTCCTGCCTCGCCCAGCTGCTGGCGGCTCTGGGGCTCCTCGGCGTACAGCCTCTGCCTCGGCTTCCCGGGGCGTCCTCTGTGTCTGTGCCTGTTGCCTTTTCTCTTTTAAGGGCACTTGTCCGTGGATTTAGGGCTCTCCCCAATCCAGGATGATTTCATCTCAAGATCCTTCACGAATTACATCTGCAAAGACCCTATTTCCAAATAAGGTCACTTTCTGAGGTTCCTGGTGGACATGGAGTGGGCGGGGGGGCTGCTTGGCCCCTGCAGGCTCTCAGCTTCTGCCAGGCCCGGCACACCAGGGGCTGCTCCTCCCGCAGCAGTGAGGCCCGCTGCTAGCAGATGTCTGGCCGTAGCCCTCCGGCCGGGCTCATCCAGTCCTTTTATTCACGATGCCTCTGGCTTCCTGGGGTCTCCCGGTCCTGGCCCGTGGGGCAGGGAGGCCTGCCTCGTAGCTCAAACTGGCTGCAGACACTCTCTTGCTCTGGACCCCACTCAAAACGGACTGTGTTCTGCCTCCCCCAACCAAAGGGGGTGGGGCAGCGCCCAGGGGCCTCTGGAGCGCCTCTCGGATCCACAGTGGCAGCCGGGGCCGTGCTGTCTCCTGCACAGCAGGGGCAAGGGCACCGTCGCCCCGCCCTCGGAGACCAGTGGTCCCTTCCAGTCTCAGAGGGCGACGTGGCCTCTGCTGTCGGGTCCAGCCCACCAAACCTCTAAAACGTTTCTGGTGGAGAAGCCCCTGAATCTCTGCAGGGCTCTTCAGCACCCCGGCTGGACGGCGCTCGGGTTGCAGAATCCCATCCTGAGCCTCCCCCTCCTGGAGCCTCTCCGGTCCCAGCAGACCTAGTGTGGCTCTCCCAGGAACACCTGATGACCAGCCCAGCTCAATCTTCGGGGGAGCTGGGGGACCACACAAAGCATGCCCCAGGGGGCTTCCCTGGTGGCGCAGGAGTTAAGAATTCGCCTGCCGATGCAGGGGACACGGGTTCAAGCGCCGGTCCGGGAAGATCCCACATGCCGCGGAGCAACTAAGCCCGTGTACCGCAACTACTGAGCCCGTGTGCCGCAACTACTGAAGCCTGCGTGCCTAGAGCCCTGCTCCGCAACAAGAGAAGCCACTGCAAGGAGAGGCCCGCGCACCGCAACGAAGAGCAGCCCCCGCTCACCGCAACTAGAGAAAGCCCGCGTGCAGCAACGAAGACCCAACGCAGCCAAAACAAAGAATAAATAAAATAAATTAAACAAACAAACAAAACAAAACACGCCCCAGGACTCCCAGCCCCCCAGTGCTGTCACCCCTGGGGAAAGTGGATAAGGATACAGGCGCCAGCCGCTGGAAGGGAGGGGACACGGGCAGAGGACCCATGGATTGGGGTGGGAGAGGAAAGGAGTGACAGGCAGAGTGAACAGCCAGTGTGCGGACCAGTGGTGAGTCAGTAGTTGAGGCAATCGAGGAGGGCTTCCTGGAGGTGGCCAACACAGGCTTCACCCGGGAGGCTCCTCTACTGAAGAGGCCACAGGGCCTTTGGGGCCCAGCTCCCATTGAATGAGCCCATTGTTACCTCATTCAAGGGTACAACTTCATGGGGGAGGTGCTATCACCACCCCCACTCCCTGGGTGAGGAAAACTAGCCCAGGGTGGCCGGGGGCACCACAGGGGCTGCCCACAGCCTCCTCCTTCCCCTCCTCCAGCCTCCCAGGCAGCGAATTCCCTGTGCTCACAGGGTCCCCTCTCCTGGAGGACTGGCTGCAGGGCCCAGTGTTCAGACTGAACCTTCCTCCAGTACGAGCTCCTGGGAGGCCATGCCAGGTTCCCGGCTTTGAAGGACACCTGTACCCCAAGTCCCGGAGCTGCGCTTCCACCCACCTCCCTCCGCCTTTCCACGGGGGAGAAAGCAGGCCTCTCACACTGGATGCCCACACCTGCCCCTTAACTTCAGTGGTGCCCCAGAAACTGCAGGTCCTGCTGGCCCCTCTCCTGCCCCACGTCACCATCCACCAGCGTGAGCTTCTAAAAAGTAATCGTGAACCACAGCAGCCCTGGACTAATCCCCTCGGGACTCCCTACTGTAGCCAGATCGAACTCCAAATGCCTCCGGGTAGCCTGGGAGATCCTGCGGGAGGGGCCCTGTCACTGCCCTGATGCCTTTCCTGCCCCTGCTCCCTGCAGCCTCAGTCCCCTCCGTCCTGTTTCTTGGAGGTGCCAAGTGCCTGCCTACCACAGGGCCTTTGCACAAGCTGCTACCTGGCCAGGCCGCTCAGCCCTCGCTCTTCTCCAGAGGGGCCTGACACACGAGGACACACAAGGCTGCTCTGCAGCCTGTGCGGTGAGCTCCTGAGAGCAGAGCTGTGCCCTCACACAGTAGGTCCTCTACGAACGAGTGAACAAGGCAGGGAGAGAGCGCAGGACCCACGTTCCCCACCCTCGGGGAGGCGCTGGCTCACCCGCCACGGCCCAGGGGTCCTGGGACACCCCTGCCGGACTGCAGGTTCTGAGGGGGACAGGGTGGCCGGGGGCCCAATGAGGGGCTCCCCATGGCAGGACCCCCTTCTTGCCCTGCCCCCCTGGGGTTCAGAGGGTCCTTCGGGGGCAGACCAGACCAGCCTGAGAGGAAATCCTTGTATTTTTTGAGGACAAATGGAAACAAACCGCTTCTTGTTTATTTCCTGGTGAATTGTGAGCAGGCCGGAGGGCTGGGGGCGGGTGCTGGGATTAACTCTTTCTCCTCTGGATTTAATTGTCCCCCCTTCCGGCCTGGGCTCCTCCGAGACTCCCAGAGCCTGGGGAACCGCTTTCCTGAAGCCGACTCCAAGGGGGAGGGGAGGGACTGAGAAAACACACACAAATCAAACCTCAGCGATAAATAACCCCCGGCCTGTGGAGGCTGAGAACCCGGAAACGCCCCCGGGTCGGCCCCCATAACCGGGGCTTGGGGCACCTGACCAGGAGCCCGGGGCTGGGCTGGCCCTGGAGCTGGGAGGAGCCACGCTAAACCTGTGGGCGTCTTCGGGGATCCTGAGCTGGGGGCCCCTCTGCGGCAAGTTTTTCCCATTACCTCACCCGGAAGGGCTGAGCCGGAGGGGGCGAGCCGCCCCCTGGAGCCGCTGTCAGGCCGGTGTCTTCTTTGGCCAGGGTGGCGTTGAGCCTGGAGTAGGAGCAGACCCAGTGTGCCTGGGGTCCCTGCCCCCCACTGCCCTGGCACCCACCTGCCAGACAGCAGGCCAGCTTGGGGGGCAGACCCTGCAGGGAGGACCAGACCCACGTCCTCCCTCCCCTGCACAGTTCACCCTGCAGGCTCGGATACAGAAACTGATAAAGGCCGAGGGATGAACCCACAGGCAGGGATGGGATCCACGCCCGGGCTGCAGGTGGCCCCGCTGCAAGGAAGGCCACTCTGGGCCCGGCAGGGGCCGCCTGACCACCCAGCCTTGTCTACAGCCTGGAGGCCGCGCCAGGAGGGTCATGCCCACCCTACAGAAGAGGAAACTGAGGCTGTGGGAAGCGCCAAAGGGAGCGGGGCCAGCCCCCGGGGAAGGCCTGGGATGGACCTCGCCCCTCACCTCACCCTGTCTTGAGGGGGGAGTTTGCAGGCCAGGACCCCTCCCTGGGAGAGCCTGCAGAGTGGTCTCCCGCCCACCTGCCTCAGGCAGGGAGAGAGCGCAGGACCCCCCCCAGGCTTCGGCCTGGTGGCCTCCTGTTTCTGATCCCCCCACCTCCCACCAGCCAGGCTAGACTCCGCCCCCGGACACACTGGTTCTCACAGTCCCAGTGGTGACACTCCCACACTGTCCCGCAGATGGGCCCCTCCTGGCTCCCAGCCCCCGCCCCCCAGCTTGCTGGAAACGCCAACCAGATGTTGGGACTGTGGCCGGGGGGGCGGGGGGCGGGGAGAGGAAGTGGTTGGGGGCTGTTGGCCTGGAGTGCAAGCAGGGCCTGGCAGGACTCAAGCCTGTGCTGGGGCTTGGGGACACGCGCCGGCGCTGTCAGAGAGACAGGGCAAGAGCCCCCACTGCCCCCATTAACCAGATGGCGGCACTGAGGACCCAGAAGGCCCAGGGCTGAGCCGCCCGGGCCAGGGCACTCAGGCCTCCGTTGGCGTCTCTGCCTTGCTGTGCCTCGGCCGCCCTGAGCCTCGCTGGGCGCGAGCCCCGCGGGCACTGGGGAGTGGGGGCTGTGGAGGCTCCGTGCCCGCAGGCCCCTGTGACCCGCGTGGGTGCCCCCGCCTCCGCCCTGGGCCACCACCAGCCTGGCGCCTCCCCTGCTGCTGTCCACCTGCCCGCGCCTTCCCCACTCTGGGCCACACCGTGCACACACGTGCGCATAGGCACATCCAAACATTTACGTGCACACGTTCATCCACACACACACGTGTGTGCGCACATGCACTTGCACACTCAAGGGCACCCGCCCAGCACGCGCGCCTGAAGACAAGCACACTCTCACGTGTGCACACATGTAAGTGGGTCGCCCAGGCAAACGAGCTCAGCTCACACTTGCACGCACGTGTGTACACACACGTACACATGCAGAACGCACACAGCATGCGCTCGTAACGTCGTGTCCTCGTGCACGTGGTGACGCACTTGCACACGGACGGGGCACACCTGCGTGCACACGCACACGTGCACGCACGCCCCGGGTACAGCTGGCTCCCCTCCTGGTGCCCGCTCATCACCAGGCCGGCGTCTGCAAGGCTCTGGGCCCTGGGAGAGGGGCAGGTGGGGGCGGGGCCGGGGCGACAAGGCAGCTGTGGCGCCCCGCGGGGAAGCGGAGGGATGCTCTCCAGGAGGACAGGGCACCTGCCCGGAGGGCCCCTGAGCGGCCAGAACCAGGACGGCTCCCTGCACGGGGCGCCGCACCCGCCACCTTGGGGACCTCCTGCCATCCAGAGCCCCGAGAACAGGACCCTCACGTCCCGGCACTCAGCCCACCCCAGGCTCTTGACTCAGCCCCATGTGTCACCGGATAAACATTTATTGGATATTTCCTGCCCGGCCCCAGGCCTAAGTGCATGACTCCGCCATCAGTGTGAGGGGGGTGGTGAGTGTGTGCAGGCCAGGCCGTGTGGGAAGGTGTGTGTGGCGGCGTGCGTGTGCACCTGTGCTGGGGGGCCGGCCCCTATGGCCGTGGGGGGAGCCGCGGCCTGCACCGGCCCCTCGTCCTGGTCTGGCGGGGGCAGGCCCTGGCCACCCCCTTGGGTGTGGGTCTCGGGCTCTGTGGCCCTGCCCTGCTCCCCACTGTCCTCCTGGCGCCTGGGCTCTGCCACTCCGGGGTCTGCCCCTTCCCGAAGCGCCCTGGGCCTCGCCTCCGGATCTTTGCCCGTTTTTGTCCCCGGGAGTACCACCTGTGCCCGCCGTTGGTTTATGTGACCCCGCTCATCCTCCTGGCCCCAGCCCCCACATCCGGTGTCTCTGTGGACCCCTGGCGGCCCACAGGGCGGCCCCTCCTGAGGCTGAGCTCCCAGAGGCCCCACAGGCCCGACTGACCGTGAGTGCTCCGCAGATACGCCAGGGATGGAGGCGTGGATGGACGGATGAACGAACGCATCTCTGCTTGGCTGGGATGAGCCTGAGGAAGCAGGGAAGACAGTTCGGGGCCCAGGAGGGGCCCTGCCCAGCCTCTCTCCCCACCCCGCACAGAAAGGCCTTCCTCGGCACCACGTCCAAGTGCCGCCCTGTCCTGTGGTTGGCCTGTCTCCCCACCCTGCACACGCAAAGACCAAGGCTCAGAGAATTGGAAGTACTCAGCCAAAGTCACTCGAGCCCAGATCTTTGACTACGAGGGTGCGGGCAGTGGGGTGTCCCCTCATGAGGCACTCGCGTCGCGTTCGCTGGTCCCAGGAGGGACTGCGGGGAAGGGGCAGAGGCTGAGTCACAGGGAAGTGAGTCAGACCCCCGGTGTCCAGGCCCAGCCTGTCACTCACGGGCTGTGTGGCGTTTAGCAGGTTGCTTGCCCTCTCTGGGCCTGCCTCACTTTTCCCTCCTCTAACCGGCTGAGCGTCAGCCCCATCAGGCTGTGAGTAGGTGAGGGGGCCCTGGCTCCTGGGCTGTCCCTGCAGCACTTGCCCGGGACCCTGGGACCCAAGGCAGGCAGGTTGGGCCTGGTGAGCAGCTCGCCTGCCCGCCTGCCTGTAGGAAGCAGCGGGGTGAGGTGGAAGGAAGGCCGGCTCCAGCCAGCCTGGGGGAGGGAGAAAGCAGGGACGGCCAGGGAGCCGCTCATTGTGACCAGGGCTGTGGGGGAAGGAGGGAGGAAGTTGGGGGGGGCCCGCAAACCCCAAGCAGGGAGAGGGAGGGGCGGGAGCTGGTGGGGCCAATGCCAGGCTCTCCAGCCACCCAGGCCACCCCCTGGAGACCAGCACCTCCCCGGCTGCAGCCCGGGGACAGTGGCAGCTGCTGAGTCCCTGCTGTCCACCCGGCTGGGAGGCAGGCACTGCAGTCAGAGAGGAGGGGACACACCCGTCCCGCTGCAGGAGAGTCCCAGCCGGGAACCCTGCAGACCCGGGGTGCGGGGGGCCCTGAAGATGTTGGGGGCACAGGAGGCTCCAGCCGGCCGTGCCTGGGGGTGGGGCATCTGGTGACACTATTAGTGTCCCAAGCTGGGCAGCTTAAAACAACAGAAATTTATTTTCTCCCAGTTCCAGAGGCCAGAGTCTGAAATCACAGCGTTGCAGGGCCGCGCTCCCTCAGAGGCTCTCGGGGAGGGTCCGCTCCCTGCCTTTCCCAGGGACTGGAGATCCGCTGGTGACCCTTGGGGCTCCTGGGCTTGTGGGTCCATCACTGTGACCCCTGCCTCTCTCTTCACACGGCCTTTCCCTCTGCGTGTCTGTGTCTCTCTTCTCCTCTTATGAGAACGCCTGTCATTGGCTGTGGGGCGGCCCTAACCCAGGAGGGTCTCATCTCGAGCTCTTTACTGCATTACTCGGCACAGACCCCGAGTCCAAATACATTCACCTCCGGAGGTTCCAAGCGGACATATCATTTGGGGGCCGCAATACTACCCACTGCAAACACCGGGGACCCTCAGTCCAGCACCGGACATCCAAGCAGTCCCTCCCCAGATGCTATCTTCAGTCCCAGGGCCCTCGAGTCAGAGTTAGCTGGGGGAGGGCCGGGGACAATGCTCCCGGCAGGGGGAGCAGCGTGGGCAAAGGCCAGGCGCAGTGGGGTGCTGGGGGCTCTCCCTGCCCTCTGGTGACCGTCCGCTGGGCTCGGCTTCCTGGCAGTGCGTCTGCCCCTCTGCCCGCCGGCGGCTGCTCTCCTGGCTGTGGAGCTGGGAGGCCGTGGGCCCTGCAGCCGGGAGCTGGGCCAGGCTGGGGAGCAGAAAGGGGACACCTCCTGTGGGCCCGAGGGCCTGGGAAGCCTGCGGCAGGTGCGTCCCCAGCCCCCGAGGCCCAGCCGGGCCAGGCTAAGGTTTCCCGAGCTGGTGCCGAGGCTGGGCCGTGGCCTCCCCAGCACGGGCCAGCCTGTGGCCCGACTCCCAGGGCGCCGCAGAAATGTCCTTTTGTTGGCCGAACAAAGCAGCTTTGAGCCGGGCCCTTATCTCAGGTGCGGTGAGATGGGACACCCAGCCGGCCAGCCTGGATGGGGCCCCAACCAGGAGGGGCAGGGCAGGGCTGCCGGAAGGGTCTGGGGGATAGGAGGTGAGCTGGGACTGCCTCCTGCTACCAGGGGCCTGCACGGGCTCACGAGGGGCATAGCTGGCCCATCAGATAAGGCCCAGGTAGACAGGCAGGCACAGCAGGCAGACATACACAGGTGGGCACAGGTGGGCACAGGCTGGTCTGGGATGAGGGTGGGTGCCTCCCTATGTGGCAGGTGCCAGTGGGTCAGGGGCTGCTCCCTGGCCCATGCCTGGGTCCCTCTGCAGACGAAACCCCGACCCTGGTCGCGTCCAGGGCAGATCCAGGAAGTGTGTCCTTCAAGGGTCCCCGGCACCTGGCCAAGCCAGCCCCCCAGTGTCCCAGGGAGCTCAGAGGCCAGCTGGAGTGTGGCCTGGAGGAGTCATGAGGTCGGGTCACCTCATTCTGCCTCGTGTTTCTGCCTCGTGTCTCTGGCCAACTTGGGACTTGCTGTTGCCTCGGCCTCCATGTCCCCACGTGTGTGTACAGTGACCCAAAGGGCTCCAGGGAGCCGCAGCCACCCTGCCCTGCTGGCTCAGGACCCACCTCAGCCCTCCTCGGGGGTGGGGCCACCAGGAGAGACCCCAGTGGAGAAGGATGGGAATGGAAGCCGCCTGCTCCCCACACCTGATAGGCGGGAGACATCGCGGTGGCCTGCGGGGCACTGGACACGGACGCGGGCATTCGGCCCCTCCCAGCCTGCGCCCTCTCTCCCTCATCTCTGTGTCTGGGGCTCAGAAAACATCCATTGAATGAATGAATGAATGAATGAGTGAATCAGTGAGTGAGTGAGAGACAGAGAGAAAATAAGAGGAAACAGGCAGGCCCACCAGCCCAGGAACCCTGGGTGTATCCAGCAGGAAGTTCTCTCATCAGGCCCAGAAGCTGCCCGGCCTTTCCGGAAGACCAAGGGGGGAGCTGTGGCTGGCCACCCCCTCGGGGCTGCAGGATGGGGGAAGGGAGAGGGCGCTCCCAGCAGGAACACATCCCTTCTGACGGCGGGTTTGAGGCTGGGGGTGGGGGAGTTTCCTTGCCCGGTGAGGGTGGGTCCTCGGCAGACGCCCTCCCCGCACACCCCCAGACGCCTTGCGGGGCTGCCTGGCCACAGAAAGTCGTCCTGACAGCTCAGTTGGGCTGGGAACGGGCTAGACCACCAGTGGGCCCTGTCTGGACAGGCTTATTTCAGTGCCCGGGGCGGGGGGTGCAGGGCCCCCGCACCCTCAGCAGCTATAATTAGCCCCTAGTTGGAGGTGGGCCCCGGAAGGACCAGAGTTTGTGCCGTACAGAGCCCCCGGCCCTCTGCCCCCTGGCCCGAGCCCCTGGAGCTTGGCCAGGCCGAGGGAAGTCCAGCCTGGTCTCCTCTGGCCCCCCATGTCCCCCCCCAAGGCCTAGGGGGCAGGATGCTGCCTCGCTGGAATGAACAGTCCCCTTCCCGCCTGTGATCGGGGTCTTTCTGTTTCCTTTCCTCCCACCTCTCCCTGACTTTCCCACAAACATTTCTGAGCATAAAAATAACTTCATTGGGAATGACAGTCACTGGCTGCCTCTCTCTGAGCCCCCCGCCCGAGGGGACCTCACACACAAGCTCCGGCCCAGGACGGGTCTCTGAACACCAGGCCTCTGGCAGCTGTATTTGGAGAATCTTTCTCTAACAAAAATACCCAGGCTGGGTTTATTTATAAGCAGCCTGTGTCTGGGGGTGTAAAAGTGGGGTTGATGCCAGGAGCCTCTGGGGCAGAGCGGGGGCAGCCTTGCTACATTTTTTTATCCTTTGATGCTGTCCACTTCTACCAGGGAAAATGACTTTTGTCATTTAGGCCGTTTGCCAAGCCATTTAGAATCTTTATTTTATTTGTTGGGAAAACAGTCTTCACACAAAACTTAGCCCCCGCCCCCTAGGAAATAACGGTTCCCATGGGGCCAGGCCTCAGCCCTGTGGGTGCCCGGGCTGTGGCCTCCGTGGAGGTGGCTTTTCAGAGAACATCCTCACCGCATCACCTAAGGACAGAGTCAGCCGGCCCTGGAGGTGGGGCTGGCCGAGGGCTGGGAGCCTGACACAGTGCCCTTGGCCCCTGGCCACCCTCTGAGGTTCAGTGTCCCCAGGCCAGCAGGGACCCCGCGGAAGGCGCTTGGTAGCGGGCCGCTGTGCTAACCCATCACACGTAGGGAGAAAGGATCCCTTCCTGCACCGACACCCCCGGGACACCTGGTGCCCTCGGCCCCGCTCAGTGTTGCCACCTGAGGGCCGGACCGTCGTGCTCTCCTCAGCCCCCTCGCAGAGGCCCTTTGCTCCTACAAGGTTCCCCTCAGGGTCTTGGATTGTTTCTCTAGGTGTGCGCTGAACAGGGCCAGCTGTCTCTGGAAGACCGTGGACAGTTTTATGGGTCTTGTAGCCGAACGGACCCGTTGCCGATGCCGCCAGCGTGTCCCTGGCTTTCCGCAGCCTCACCACCGGCGGTCGGCGGCCCTCCACCCGGGTTTTGCTCACTCAGTTTCTGTGTTTTAATCTCACCCCTCTGTGCATTCATCGTCCTGCAGATATCTGTGAGGAGAGAGCCCACGGCTCGACAGGCCCCGTCGGGGTGCCGGGGGTGCTGCAGTGCGAGAGAAAGAGGACAAAATCTCTGCCTGCGCGGAGCCCACCTCGAGGGGGCGGGCAGGGCGGGTGGAGTGTGGGCAGTGTGGGCAGGGGGTGCTCGTAGTGAAGCAGGGGCTTGTGATGTGCTTGGCAGGTGAAGGCCACGAGGGGCCGGCGGGCATGCGTGCGGGAAAGGGTGTTCCAGGCAGAGGGAACAGCTGGCGCAGGTGTGGAGGGGGGCTGGCGGTGGAGTGCGGGTGAGGCCGGTGGGAGCGTCTGCCAGCCTTGGAGGCCACTCAGTGGCTCTTCAGGCTGCGACAAGGCCGCCCACGGGTTTGAGGCAGAGGGGTGGCTTGTTCCCACCTGCATTCTGAAAGTCTGCTCCGGCTGGCAGCATTGAAAATAGCCTGCAGGGTGAGGGCTGGGAGGGTCCAGTAAGACGTCCCAGGAATAATCTAGGGGGAGGGGCGGGGAGTGGGTGCATCCCGGCTTCATTCTGAAGCCCCAGTTGATGGGATTTGCTAACAAACCCACAGTGTGGTGTGGGGAAGGAGGGAGTCAGGGTTTCCAGGACCTGGGAGGCCAGAGCTGCCACTAGCCGAGGACCCAGAAAACTGCCGGAACCCTGGGTCAGGGGGAGACGGGGCTCAGTCTCGGAGCTGTGGGGTCCAGGCGCTCACCTGCCACACTCACTACGACAGGGAATTCCGCTGGGAAGCCTGGCCGCCATGTGACCTGTGGAGCCTGAGATCGTGTCTTGACCGAGGCAGCGGGGAGAGAGGAGCCGCAGCAGAGGCCCCACCAGGGAGGTGGAAGCGGGCGCAGAAGCGGCAGCAGCCAGGACGGCGTCCTGGAGGCTGGAGCAGGAATGGCCCAGGGCGGCCGAACAAAGCCAGGGTCCAAAATCCAGGCGTGGCAGGGCCACGCTCCCTCCCGAGCGTCCAGGGAGGGTCCCTCCTGCCTCTTGCAGCTGCTGGGGGCCCAGGCGTCCCCGGCTTGTGGCCGCACCGCCCCCGTCTCTGCTCCGTCCTCACGCGGCTTCTGCTCTGTGTCTGTCTCTCCTCTTCTGTGAGGACAGCGGCCCCTGGATGTAGGGCCACCCTCATCCAGGAGGACCTCGTCTCAAGATCCTTAACTAATTATGGGGTTGGCCCAAAGTTCGTCCGGGTTTCTCCATAAGATGGTACAGGAAAACCCCGAACGAAATTTTTGGCCAACCCAATACCTCTGCAAAGATCCTTTTTCCAAATAAGGTTCCATTCCCAGGTTCCATGCGTCAGGAGGTGGGCCTGTGCTGGCCACCGTTCAGTTCACTGCACCAGCGAACGAAGGTTCCCTCGGGTTCCTCGGGAGCAGAGGCGAGCCCCAGGGGAGCCCTGCCACCTGAGGGCAGGAAGGCCAGAGGTGAGGATCGCTGTGTCCCTCAGAGTGGGCGACGGGGCACTGAGGAAAGGACGAGGGTCGTGACCTGTCCGGGCAGGCCCACCAGGCCCCCTCCTCTTTGATTCCACCCCCAAATGCTTCCCCAAATGTGACTGACCTCCCGCCGTGAGCCCCTGCCTGGCACGGCTCCTGCTGTGGAAGAGCTACCGGGTAAAGTCCAGGGAAGGGGGCTTCCTGGTGGCACAGAGGTTAAGAATCCGCCGGCCAATGCAGGGGACACAGTTTTGAGCCCTGGTCCGGGATGATCCCACATGCCGCGGAGCAACTAAGCCCATGCGCCACAACTACTGAGCCTGCGCTCTAGAGCCCGCGAGCCACAACTACTGAAGCCTGCGCACCACAACCCCTGAAGCCCGTGTGCCTAGAGCCCGTGCTCCGCAACAAGAGAAGCCACCGCACTGAGAAGCCCGCGCACCGCAACGAAGAGTAGCCCCCGCTCGCAGCAACTGGAGAAAGCCTGTGCGCAGCAATGAAGACCCAACGCAGCCAAAAAATAAATAAAATTTAAGAAAAAAGTGCAGGAAATTAAAATTGAGAGAGAGAAAAACAAAACAAACAAACAAAACACACGTGATGCGTAAAAAATACAGAAAGCCCTCCAGGGTGAGGAGGGGTGGGTGCAGCCTCTAGGCACACATCGCGTTGGGATGACCCCGGCCAGGCCCAGACGGGCTCCACAGGGCTGTGCAGACAAAGGCCCCCTACCAGGGGCCTGGGCAGTTGCTCAGGTGGGTCTGGGGCCCCGCCCTGGCCTCCACTGACTCTCCGAAGACCGAGGGCAGAGCTCTCCAGAAGGGCGACGCCTGGGCCTCTGCGTCTCCCTCCTCCTCCCCTCGGGGCTCGCCTGCCTCTGCCAGGCCAGCCCTGCCCAGGGAATGCAGGGCAGGGCCCGGCCTCGGTGTCTGCAGCCCACCTTGCTGCGCACCTGGTCGCCCTCCCCCTCCTGCAGGAGCACCTCTTGAGCCTTGCTGCCCTCACCAGGACTGGGGGCCTCACCCAGCTTCACCGCCGGAGGTGAGGTGACACGGCGGGTGGAAAGTCCCCTGCCCACACCTGGCACCCAGTAAGCACCCAGTAAATGCTGGTGCTGATGGCGGCTGTGCCCCGACTCTCCTGTCTCTCTGCGGCCGACAGGTCCCTCTGGGCCTTGGTTCCCCATCTGCACCAGTGGAGGCAGGACCGAATATTGCTAAGATCTTTCTGGAGCAGCAAATATGTACGAGATGCTGACGTGTAGCAGCCTGATCTTGACGTCCTCCTGCAAAGCACAGCACACTTGTTGACTGGGTTTTTTTTTAAAAGGGTGAAGGTGGAACAACCCCAAATAAACAGTGAGATGTGGGGACCAAGCACGAACGCCAAGGGGCCCTTAAGTGTCCGCTTTGCTCAATTATATGCAAATGGATTTTTAAAACTTGGATGAAATGGGCAACTTTATTTATTTATTTTATTTATTTTTATTTTTGGCTGCGTTGGGTCTTCATTGCTGCGCGCAGGCTTTCTCTAGTTGCGGCGAGCGGGGGCTACTCTTCGTTGCGGTGCGCGGGCTCTAGGCGCACGGGCTTCAGTAGTTGTGGCACGTGGGCTCAGTAGTTGTGGCTCGCGGGCTCTAGAGTGCAGGCTCAGTAGTTGTGGCTCATGGGCTTAGTTGCTCCGCGGCATGTGGGATCTTCCCGGACCAGGGCTCGAACCCGTGTCCCCTGTATTGGCAGGCAGATTCTTAACTGCTGAGCCACCAGGGAAGTCCAGAAATGGGTAGTTTTAACCAAACCTTACACTAGAATATATAGAAAATGTAAACACACCAGTGCCAGAGAAGAAAGCAATTAGCGTGACCCACCCGCTTCCCACCAAAGCCCCGGTTGCAAGCAGGATTCCGGCGAACCGTCAGGAAGGAGACAGTTCTGATGCTGTTTAAGTTCCTTCAGCGACAGAGAAGGAAGAAAAAAAAAGCGCTTCCAATTTTATTTTATGGAACCAGTATAATGTTAATATCAAACTCAACTAAAATTGCACTAAAATATATGAAAAACAGTAGACAAATTTCACCTTTGGAAATCAATGCAAAACTCCTAGGCAGCTATCAGCTGGCAGAACCCAGCAGTCCTAAAAAGATGAAGCCCCCACTTCTCCACCCCTGGCTGGCCGTGGGATGCAAGACTCTGGCCGGCACCCCTGCAGGAGTCGCCCACTGAGGCCACAGGCGGGCCTGGGAGAGGGACGAGGGTGGGTGAGGATCTTGGCTTTGCTGTCTCCCCCTCTGCGGTGGCTCATCCCTCCACCGAGGGTCACGGTGCCTGCCAGGCTACCTCTCTGCAGGTTCCCGTACTCACCTCTCCCTGCCCTAAAAGCTGGAGCTCATATGGCCCTCAGGCTGCAGGACCCCTTGCTGTTTCCCTAATCATTGCCCCCACCTCTGTAAATAGTCCCTTTACTAAATCTCCTGAAATTACCTCATTTGGGCACCCCATCTATTTACTTGTTGCACTCCACATTATATGATTGTACTTTACCTTTGAATAGCTCAAAAGAAAAAAGAAATTCATCTCCACTGATCTCCAAAAAGGCATTTGACAAAATTCAACAATATCTGGATTTTTAAACAATTATAATAAAATATGACTAGATAAATATTTTCTTAACTTGATAAAGTATCTGTCTTAACCCCAAACCAACATCTTGCTTAACGTGAAAATTCTAGAAGCATATCTATTAAAGTCAGGAATAGGACAATGGGGTCCACCAGTAGCTAACACTGTTCTGGAGGTACTGGCCAGTGCAGTTAGATAAGAGAAAGAAATAAAGTTTTAACTACAGGAAAAAGAGGAAATAAAAGTATCATTGTTTGCAGACAATTTTATTAAATATCTAAAAAACTGAAAGGTTTCAAACAATAAAAGAATTCCTTATGGTGGCTGGGAGCAAAATAAATACAGGACTCTCAGTACCCTTCATATGTACAAATACTAACCCACTGGGCAATATATGAAAGAAGGATCCCCTATATGATTGTTGTAAAATTATAAAGTATTTGGAAATCAATAAGAAATATTCCAGATCCATATTAAGAAAGATTTTAAATGCAACTGAGGGATGTAAAGGAATATTTAAACAAATGGAAAGGCCTAACTTTTAAAATATAAAAATACCATAAAGACATCAACTCTCCTTAATAAATCCATAAATATAATGATATTTCACTTTTTAAAAACCAGTAAGATTTATTTTTAAATTAAACAAACTAATTCTAAGGTTCATGTAGAAAACCAAACAAGCAAAATCAACCAAGAAAATTCTGAAAAAGAACAAATATGTTTCGATAAGAATTAGGTTTGGTTACTATGACAGAAACCCATATGCAGAGGCTTATTCTGAGGAGTGTTTATTTCTCTCTCCTGTAAAAGGAGCCTTGAGTGAGGCAGGCAGTACAGGGCTGCGGTGGCTCCATGGTATTCAGGACTCAGGAGCCTTCCATCTCTCCACCTGCCCTTCTGTTGTGTGATTTCCTTTCCAAGTTAGCCCAGTGGTGCAAGATGGCTGCTGGAGTTCCAGCCATCACCTCATATTCCAGGCAGCTGGGAGGAGAAAGGGAGGAGAAGCATTCACACCCTCCTTTACAGGGAAAGTCCTTGGAAGCACTAAACCTCACTTCTACTTCCCTCTCACTGTCTAGAACCTAGTCGTGTAGCCACACTTCTCTGCATTGAAGCTGGCAGATGCAGGTTCTTAGTGCTTTTCTGCCTCAAATAAAACCAGGTTACAAAGGAGGAAGGGAGACGGTCATGGATGTTGGCGTGGGCTCTTGTAATCTCTGTCAGTGTAAGAAGAGGAAACTCGCCCCACCAAGTATCAAAACAGTTCTAAAGCTACAATAATTAAAACAGTGTGATACTAGTGCAAGAATAAACAGGTAGATTAATGGAACAGAATAGAGCCCCAAAGCAGAGTCAAACACGTAAAAGAAGTTAGCATGTGACAAAGACAGAATTTCAAATCAGTGAGAAAAGATGGATGGTTCAAAGACCCACCCATACCTGGGAAGCCATCTGGAAAGACTAAAGAGAGAATAAGGTTGGAGCTATATCTCACACCTCGTACCAAAATAAATTCCAGATGGGTCAGAGATTTCAAGGTGAAAAATAAAACCACAAAGGCCTAGAAAGAAACAGTAGAAATTTCTTTATAAATTTGAGATGAGAACTTCCTAAGCATGACATAAAATACAAAAACCAAATTTACACAAAGAAGTGTTTTGATCAATTCAAATACATGAAATAAAATTTCTACATAGCAAAAACCACCCAGAGCCACGTGGGGAAAAGACCTGCAAGCTCTATCACACAAAGGGATCATTTATCTTATATGTAAAGTTCTCCAACAAATCAATAAAACGGTCACCAATGCAGTATGGGAAAAAAATGAAAAAGCAAAGGATATGAACAGAGAGTTCCCATGAAAGGAAAAGCAAATGGCTCATGAACAGATGAAAGGTGCTTGGCCTCACTCTTGGTGAGAGAAATGCAAATTACAGATGCACCGATGGCATGTGTACCTATCAGACTGGCAGAGCCTCTGATGACACACTGTTGGCAGTGCAGTGAGGATACAGGGACTCGCACATGTTACTGTAAATTATTGGAAATGGCTACAATCACATCAGGGGGCCGTTTGGCAAACTCTCTCAGAATTACGAACGCTCATCCTTTGACCCAGTGGTCCCACCTCTAGGAAGGCATCCTGCTCTCAGTGATCTCAGTCAGGTACAAGGTCATGGTTCCTGAGCTGTCCAGAATTAAACCCTAAATGCCCATCCGTGGACTGTAGAAACCATATGGCAGAATATTCGATGGACAAAGAAAAGAGTAAGGAAGAAGGCCTTCAAGTTTTAATAAGGGGCCATTTCTGCATGTCGTATGTGAAAAGAGTGCTGCCCAGCGGTGTGTGGAATGGGTTCCCGACTGTGTCAAGGAACAGAGCAGGCTGGCAGAGGGATGTGCGCTCGACGTGCCTGCAGAATCTGGTCTAAGGAAGGACCCACAGACACGACACCTGCTGCTGGCCTCAGGATGGGCTGAGAGCCGGGATGGGTGTGGAAATCTATCCTCAGTACGCTCTTTGGATCCTTGTTGATTTCAGAAGCAAGCGAATGCCTTCCCGTTGGAAACGCGAGTGCAGAGGGAAGCGTCGGCAACAGCAGGGCATGAGGAGTGAATGAGGAGCTGGGGTCCTGTCAAAGGCTGGCCCCCTCTTCCAGGTCTGGGTCGGGACTCCGGGTGCGTGGGAGGAGGTGTGGAAGGCTGACTAGGTTGCTCATTCATTCATCAAACATGGCTGCTGGCCCCAGAACTCAGTCCTGACCAAGCAGGCCCTTTCCTCTGCAACTCAGACCTCAGCCGGGGTGCCGGAGCGCCACTGCAGGTGGGCAATGACGATCCCCTGTGGCATGGGCCGCGCTGTGGAAGGCCAGACCCCGAGGAGGGGCGCCCGCCAGGCTGGGGTCCCAGACAGAAGGAAGAGAATGTGAAAGGCCAAGGCGGGAGGCCGATGAGCCGCCCTCTCCACCCAAGGCATTTCCAGTGGAGGGGCTGGAAGTTGAGCCCACAGATGGGGCAGGGGCGGGGCGGGTGAGTCCTTCCCTCGGGCTGGGGTGGGGCAGCTCCCAGGACTCAATTGCTGGGGAATCCTGGCCCAGGTTCATCAGCATCTCATTTGCATGGCCATTCATCCTCCCCTGCATTCCCAGCCACCCCAGAAGCCCCTTCCGGCCTTGGAGAAAGGGACCGGGTCCAGGTCCCCCTTCCAGCGCTTGCCACACCGCCCCTCTCCAGAGGGAAGGACAATGGTGTAGGGAGGAGGTGGAGCAGGGGGTCTGGCTGGCCAGCCAGGCTGGCGGGAACCATTGTGTGTGGGGCCCTGAGTGTTTGCATAGCAAGTGCCTTGGCTGCTGAATGGGGCACAAGCATCCCAGGAATGCTCCCTGAGCCACCAAGAGGCCGCGGTCCCAGCACTCGGCAGCCAGGCACGTCCTTGTCAAGCTTCCGAGTCTTCCTGTCACTCATGCCTGTCAGGCAGAGGGTGGACAGGGAGAGACTGGCCAGGTTGAGGCACCAGGTGGGAGTGACCACGGGCTGCCAAGCACGGTGGTTCAGGTTGTGCACTGCACAACACCAGGGTACGCCATTCACCTGGGCAGCCACAACTACCAGCAACCCTGCAGCCTCCCTGTTGACCTTAGTGATCTCAGCAGTAAAATGGTCTCAGCCCAAGGTGGGAAGGGGAGATGGGGCGGAAGGGAAGGGAAGAGGGAAGGAAATCCACTGAGTCTGTGAGAAGGGAGAGGGCCCTTGTCTGACAGGCTCTGGGCCATGCAGGAGCATGAGGGGCTGCTGTGGGCCGTGTGGGGTCCCGGATGCTGCGGTGGAGTGCCCCCTGCAGATCTGGGGTGATGGCCAGCAGCTCAGAAGTTACCCCTGCCCGCTGTCTGTGAAATGGGGGAGGCAGTAGGGATGATGTCTCCCAGGGAGCGGGAAGTGAGTGGGTTGGTCAGTATCAGAGAGGCTGCCCAGTATCAGCTCCCCAGAAATCATGGCAGGTCTGATTGGCGTCGCTCCCAGAGACAGAGGTCCTGTGCTGTGCCCTCTGGAGAAGGGGGAGCGGGGGACAGGGGAGGGTGCACCTGGCAAAGGGAGCCAAGGGCAAAGGCCAGGAGGTGGGAACAGGCCTGGGGTGTGACCAGGTGCGGGGAGGGCTGTCGGTGACATCGGTGATCAGGTGGGTCACGGGGGGCGGGGGAGCTGAGGAGGGCGAGGGAAGGGGGGCTGCCTTGAGGGGAAATGAGGCCAGAGGGGCAGCGGGAGGCCCAGCGTGCGGCAGCCTGTCCCCTCTCTGCCCCAGCCGAGGGACGCGCCACCCCGGAAGCAGGTGGTCAGTGGATGCCATAGAGAGCCTGGGGTGTGGCAGGGCCCTGCCAGCCCTGTCCTGGCATCCACGGCCCTGGCAAGGGACGCCGACAGGCAGCAGGTCAGCTGGGGCAGGAGACGGATCAGGCTGGGCTCCTGGGAGGCCAAAGCTTGGGGAAGGGCAGCCCCTCCGTCCCTTTTCAGGGGGAGGCACTGCCGTCCCATGGCTCCCCTGGGGACTTGACAGGGAGGGACGGACATTCTCACCTGTTCCAAGGGGACGTGGCCCCGCTCAGCCACACATGTGCTGTGTGGTCTTTGGCCAGCTGCTCCCTGCTCCCAGCCGCAGTTTCCCGTCTGTCAAATAGGGATGGCCACTGACCTCACCGGCCAGGGCTCACTGCGGCTCTGACTGGCTCCATGGAGTTGGCTGAGGGGGCTCCTGTTGGCATTGGAACAAGCCAGGAGGGCTCCCTGGTGGAGGCAGCACTGGGAGTGGGAACATGGCCGAAGGCAAGTGGGCCGGCGTCCCCAATGCTGGTAGGGCCAAGTTCTCACCGTGAGGCTGAGGAAAAGGCTCTGGGAGTGGCAGAGGCTTGCCAGGGACGTGGATGGAGGGAGGGAGCGATGGGCAGGGTGGGCTCAGGAACTTCTGGGGGAGGACAGAGGACAGAGAAGAGGAGGGACAACGAGGCCAGGAATGGAAACGGGGGTCTGAAGGTCTGGGCAGTCTAGGGCATTTGGGGGGCTCGCGGCGCGGGCCAAACCTGGGGCATGCATCAGCGAGCTAGGGCTGGAGGGGCTGGGCTGACGGCCGGCAGCAAGGAGCGAGCCTGTCCACTTGCAGACCCGAGAAACCGCCTCATCGGAAGAGCCTCTCCCGGCCATACAGGGGTCCTGACCCCGGCCAGGGGCCCAGGTGAGCCTGCGTGCCCACTGCCAACACTCGGGAAGCCGGGCCTCGCTGCGGGAGAAAGGCCTCTCCTCCTTCCCAGCCCGGGGATCTCCCCAGCAGCAGACGTCAGCGGCCCAGCGAGGCTGAGAACCTGTACCGGGCCCCACCCCGGCACGTGCACGCACACACGCATACACACCCGTGCACGCATGCACACACTCGTGTGCAAACACACACACGCAGAGCTTGGGACAGTCACGGAGACCTAGCTGGGTACCTGGAGAGTGCAAGTCAACTCCTCCCTGCCCTAGGAGCCCCTGCCCGCCGTGAAGCGGGAGCCCAGAGGACACAGTGGCGGTGGGGCTGCCCTGACAGGTGGGAGGAGGAAGATGCGCCTTGGGGAGGAAGGGCCAGGGGTTGGGCGGGGGTCCCTTGAAGAGGCGGCCCGGAGTTTGAGCGGGAGCCTTGAGGACAGGCTGTGAGAGGCAGAGTCAGGGTGGGGGTGCACGCAGAGGAGGGAAGGGCCCCCCGCCTGCATCTCGGGGGTTGTAATCAACAGATCCACCCGGCCTCCAGCGAGTGGCCGGGACACCGGGTGAGGGCAGGGAGAGGGCACCACCATCCCCTCCCAGGGCCTAAGGTGGGCCCCACCCTGGGCAGCGGTGCTGGGGGCCTGTCACCCCGTTTCACGTAGGGTCCGAGTGCCAGGCGGGCCTGCCAGGCAGCGATCCCGGCTCTGGGCCCTGGCATGGGGCCCGGGTTCAGCCCCTGGGCCCTGGCTGAAGGGGAGGCCTGGCTTGGGGCGAGGGGCCGGAGGGACGGGAAGGGCAGGGGCAGGAGCTGTTTACACGCAGGGTCAGGCCCAGACTCCGGCCAGTGGCCCCGGATGTGGGCGGGACGGTGGACCAGATGGAGTCGAGAGTGTGGCCCACAAAAGGGCTGCCCGCCTGCCCCCCAGGCCTGGTCCAGCCTTTTCCTGACTCCAAGGACGCCCTTGGGGAATACAGACTCTCGGCCCCCAGAACCAGACCTCACCTTGCCCCTCACCCGAGGCCTGGGCTTAAGAGGGGGAAACCGGGTCGGAGGGCCTCCTGTGTGTCCACTCTGCAGCTAGGGAGCTGGGTCCAACCCCACCCACCACGTGTGCCCTTGACCAAGTCACCTCCCTCCTTGGGCTCAGCTTAATCACCTGGGAGGGGACAGTGCCAGCGCTCACCTCCGGGGCCAGAGTCGTGCGGGGGTAGGCGGCTCCCTGGGGAGGGTAGGCGGCTCCCTGGGGAGGGCACCTGCACCCGTTCATGCTTTGGTTTTTTCTCTTGAGATGAAATTCACATAACGTAGAAGGAGCCACTTTAAGGTGACCCGTTCAGTGGCATTTCATACATCCTCTGTGGTGAGCAACCATCACCACTGTGCAGTTCCAGAGCCTCCTCGGCACCCCCAGAGGAGGTCCCTCCCTGTCGGCGGTCACCCCCATGCCGGCCTGCAGCCCTGGAGGCCGCTGCTCTCTCTACCTGCTGGAGTTACCTCTCGTGAGCACTTCGCATCAACGGTGGCCTGTAGCACGTGCCCTTCCTGTCTTGTTTTCCTCACTGAGCACATCGCGTGTAGACGTGTCAGGACTGCATTCCCCTCCTTCCTTCATTCGTGCCGAGGGCAAAGCTCAGCCTGTCCCCACGAGGTCCCCAGAAAGCCCACGGAGCCGCTCCTGTCACCTCACGGCCCAGGAGGAAGGTAGCGCTGCCCCTATTTCCAGGTGAGAAGACTGAGCCTGGGGAGGTTAGCGGGGCTGCCCTGGGCTGCGCTTTTAGGAACAGGGAGGGGGTGGGGAGGGTGCGCTGGCAGAGGGAGCTGGGGGCAAAGGCCAGGAGGCGAGAGCAGGACGGTCTGAAGTCAGACCGGGGCTTCCCTGCACGTCCCTGGGGCTGGCTCCCCATCGGGGGGGTGGAGGGAATGAGGGAGCCCCGGGTGCCCACGGGAGGCCAGCCTGGGCCCAACCCAGCCCCGCGCTCCCCGCAGCGGCAGCGAGAGAGATCAACACCCTCACTCAGCCTGGTAATTACTTGTGTCTTGTGTGAGCACCGAGATGATTAATGGTGAGAAAGCTGCCGTGCCACGCAGGGGTGCCTCGGTCACCATGGGTGCGTGGCTTTTCCCAGCCTGCTGGCCGCCCCGTTTTGCTCCTGGGTCACCCCTGAAATTAGGTCTTAAGTAGAAAGAACGGAAAGTATTCTGGGGAGAGCTGTGCGGCCCAGCGCCAGCCAGATGGTGGGAGACTGTGGCAGGCTCCTCCCTGGCCAGCCCGGACTAGCTCCCTGGCTTCTCCCCTCTGCATGGCATGGGGACTTGGGGAGCCTAGTGAAGGCTCAGACCCTCTCCCCCAGGAAAACCAGAAGCTCAAAGTCATGCATCAGACTCCAGGGTGTCCTGGGAACCATGGAGAAACACTGTGGCCACTGCCAGGGTGATCGGACCCAATCCCGCCCTGCCTTCCCCCACCCCCAACCACGTGACTCAGTTTCCCCACTTTTACATGGGCCTTCCTCCAAGGACGGTCGGGTAACACATTAGAGAAAGTAAAAGTGGTGCCCGCTGGGATGAACGTGGGCTGCTGCCGTCCATGGTCCCCCAAGCAAGAGCCCCCAACCTAACCCCGGCCGGCGCCAGAGCCCAGCCCCTGGGCCCACGCCAGCCGCCTGCGGAGGCGAGCGGAGAGCGGTGCTCACTGTACCAAGGCCGCCTCCTGACCCGGGCAGGCCCAGCCGCGGGGTCCTGTGCTCCCTGGGACCCACTAGCCCTCAGGGCTCACGTCCTCGTCGCCCCACCCCCCGTAAGGAGGCCACGTACACCCTCCCTCTCAAGTCCCCTCTGGAGACCTCCCTGCACCTCCTGACCTGAAGGCAGACCCTGAGATCCCAGCCCCTGGGAGCCCAGGTGGAAGGTCTCTGAGTCCAGGGTTTTGTAAGAAGGTCCTCACCGTGGACCACGGACCAGAGCAGAACATGGCAGGCACCTAAACCACTGTTTCCCACCACGCGGAACCAGGGCAGATACGGAGGACACTTGAAATTCAAGGCTTCGTTCCGCATGGCCCGGAGATGCTGTCTACCGCCTCTTCCACCCCCCATCGCACAGGAAGCATTTCCCACGTTGCTGGAACTTTCCACAGGCATGACTTCTAACGGCTGCACATTATTCGATTAGACAGACATGGATGGGTTTCTTGGTCAGCCTCCCCACACGTCTGGGCTGTTTCCAGGCTCTGGCTGTAGCCAGAGAAGTCTCCAAGCAGCCGGTTTTCTGGGTTTCACATTATTCCTCAGGTTAAATTCCCAGATGGAGAATTACTGGGTCAAAAATATGAACATTTGATGCCTGTCGCTGCACACTGACGTCAGAATAAATCCGGGACTCCGTCCGGCACTGAGACGGGACCCTGTGCTGAGCCATCCTCTGGGGCCGGGTCGCCCCCGGAACCGTCCGCTCAGCTGCACATCCCGGCGGGCTGGGAGAGGAGCCTGGGCTTCATCATGGGCGTCGGGTGGGCACCAACCTCAGCCCACGCCGTGGGCTCCCTGAAATTCCGACTGGGGACCCTGGTGGCCTCAGAGCTGGCTCGGCAGCTGGCGGTGGGAGTGAGGGGTGTAGACATTAAGAAGTCATCACTTCCTGCCTATTTCAAATATTTTGTGAAGCCCTATGACCCAGCCCTTCCCTTTCTCGCCGGGCTTCCAGCCCCCGTGGATATTCCTGTTTCCTGCACCCCAGAGACTGTCCTTGACCCAGCCCCTCTCCTCTGGGGCTGGTTCCCAAAAGGACTTTTCAGTTCCATTTTCGGCCTCAGGCCCCCAGGTCCCGGGCAGCCGGGCTGACACCAGGCCACACTGTCCCACCCAGCAGAGGAGGGCCCTGCTGCAGGCTCAGGGCCCTGGAGCTGTGATGGGCCGTCTGGCTGCCCATGGCCTGCGAGGCTGTGAGCCCTGAAGGCCCAAACCCAGCGCCGGGGCCGTGGGGGGCTTACTGAAGTAGGTTCTCCAACTGTGAACCCAACCCAGAGCCTCAGAGCCTCAGGCCCACCCCATCCCAACAAACACATTTCCAAGTGGTCAGTTTGGTTGGGAGCAGGGCGGCAACCCCCACCTTCCAAACTCCAGGAAGAGCCCAGCCTGGGGGACGGTGTTGGGGGGAGGGGGCCCTAGTGTTGGAGAGACCAGGGTGCCACGGGGAAGGGTCCCATGCGATAGTGTAGACAAACTGTGAAGTGTCAGCCTCGCTTTGTGGATGGTCAAACGCCCGACACACTTTCGGGCGGATGCATCCCAAAGTGGCATGTGGTCCAGGGCCAGGCAGGTGACCTGGCTGGAGGAGTCCAAACTCTGCCTAATTCTTCCAGCATTTTCGCCCCCCGTTTTACCTTTTCCAACCTTTGGCCAATCCCATGGGGTGAATAGGGTAGGTAGAAATATTCCCATTTTCCAGAGGAGAAAACTAAGGCTCAGAAAAGTGAGGTGACTTGTCCATGCTCACAAACCTGGCCTGCTACCATCAGGTGAGGGAGGGGACAGTCCCCAGGGGAACATTTCCTGTCCCCGGTGGTCTGGCCTTCCTGGGGCAGGCCAGGACGCTGGGGTCAGGGGCCCAAAAGACCCCCTGTGGACAGCTGGCTGAAGACCCGAGTGCCAGGTGGGGCTGGGGCCCAGGAGCAGGGCACCCCTCCCAGGTGAGGCCCAGAAGACGCCCCACCTTCTCGGTCTGGCATCTTTGGCACTGCGTCTGAGCCGCTGGCCACCCCGCTACACCCCCCCTCCCCATGTCTCACTGTGGCTCTCTCTGGGGGGGGTTGTTGGCCCCACTTTACAGATGGGAAAGTTGATGCAGGAGAGCGGGACCTGCCTGAGGAAGAGTCAGGACCCATGAGCCAGGGGAGAACCCAGCCCCACGGCTCCCACCTGGACACGGGCCCCTCGTGATCTTAGGACAGAAATGAGACTTGCCCAGCGAGGGCCAGGCTGGGCTGGCTGGTTGCTGGGGGACCAGCTCCTGCCGAGGAGGATGGGAACTTCTCCTAAGAGTCAACAGAAACCGTGGCCAAGCCGTGGGGCCTCTGGGGGCCTCTAATTCCCGCCGCGAGGCTCGGAGGTTCTCTGAGCGCCTGGGTGCGGAAACACCTGCTCGGCCCTGGGATGAAGGCGGCAGCGGGCACAGCTCGGCATGAGGGAAGACATCAGGGTCAGGACGCTTCCTGAGTGCAGCCAACACCCTCCCCTCGACAAGCTGCCGGGCCAGGGTTGAAGAGGGAAGTGGGCACAGGGGCGGATGAAGGGCCCGGGCTGAAGGGAGGGTGCCCACTGCTGGGCCCGGGAGGGAAGGGGGCTCTGGCAGCCAGGGCTGAAGGGAGGGTGCAGCCCCGGCCGGCCCGGGCGACCTGGGAAGGAAGTGGGTGGATTCACTGTCTGCTGTGACAGGCGGCGAGCCAAGGGGTCTGCTCCAAGCCCTGAGGTCGCTGACCACAGGGGCCTCTCAGGCTGACTTGGCCGTGGTCCAGAGACCGGAGGGGGCGGGGGTGAGGGTGGTGGGCGGCGCTGGGTGGGCCTTGGGAGGGTTTCTGGCTGTAGTTTGACATCCAGGCCTCCCAGCTCTGGCAGGGTACCAGGTCAGCTCAGGAAGCCCTGATGGTCATTCTCACAGCAGCCCCACAGGCAGGCAGAGCTTGCCCAGCCAGGGGGCTCCTGGAGGGGTCTGAGGAGGGAGACAGGCCTGGACTCTCATCCTGGTTCTGCTTCCAAAGCCTTGTGCCATCCTGAATGCTGTCCTTTTCTTGCAGACCTCAGTGTCCCAACGGTCTTGCGGGCAGGATAGCCTTGCCCAGCCTCCAGCAGGGTCGCTGGAGGTAAAAGGCAAAGATGAATATTTAGTTGCTTTTTGGACAGTAAAGCCCTGGAAGGATAAACGGGGTTATTAAGAACAGCTTCAGGTAGGGAATTCCCTGGTGGTCCAGTGGTTAGGACTCTGCGCTTTCACTGCCATGGGCCCAGGTTCAATCCCTGGTCACAGAAGTAAGATCCCACAAGCCGCGCAGCACGGCCAAAAAACAAAAAGAAACAAACAAGCAAAAAACCCCAACAGCTTCAGGTATGGCTGGATCCAGGGGCTCCAGCAGTGCCATCTAGACTTTGTCTCTGTCTGTCTCTGGGCTCCTGGGGTTCCACTCCCCACAGAGTGGCAGAGGTGGCTCAGGTGCCCCCTGCTCAGCACCTCCTGTGGAAGAGGGACTCTGCGTGTGCCCACCCGTGGACCCAGAAGTCCAAGCACACAGGCCGATGTTTAGGGGAACAGTAGGTTTCCAAACCACAGCTGTCCACCGAAAGTGCTGACCATGAGCCAGACCCAGAAGCACTGAGCGTCCACTTAGCCCACTTCGTGCCCTCACAAGGCCAGAGGTGAGTCCATCCTCCAGATGAGGAGGGGCTCAGAGCAGGAAAGCCACCTGCGTAAGCCTGCCTAGCTTGCTAGACTGTGGCCAAGAGATGTGGATCGGGGGTCCTGACCCCAAAGTCTAAGATGCAACCCGCAAGCTCTCCCGCGGGCTTTAGGAGCGATCCTGGAACCCTTGGGAGTACTGAAGTCAGTCATCACCCCGGTGCCAGGGCCCGCCCACCCCGTGTTCCTCCTATTGGGGGCTGACGTTTGAGGTGACGCTGCTTGAACTGGGGCACTTGTCGGGCACAAGAAGAGCCAAAACCCACGGGACAAAACCCAGCCTTTTTATTCTGAGCAGGGTCTCACTTAGGGGCAACGGGAACGTATTGGTGACGCTGTGGGTTCAGTTCCAGATCCGGCAATAAAGCGAGTATCACAATGAAAGAAGGACCGCGGTAAAGCCAGTCACACGGATTTTTTGGTCCCGGTGCAACTAAAAGTCACGTTTACACTATAATGTAGTCTATTAAGCGCGTACTAGCATTATGCCTAAAAATAAACAATGTACAGAACTTAATTAAAAAATACTTTATTGCTAAAAAACGCAGGAGTTGTAGTAGCAACATCAAAGATCACTGACCACAGTCACTATAACAAATGCAATAATGATGAAAAAGGTTGAGGGCTTCCCTGATGGTGCAGTGGTTAAGAATCCGCCTGCCAGTGCAGGGGACACGGGTTCGAGCCCTGGTCCGGGAAGATCCCACATGTCACGGAGCAGCTAAGCCTGTGCACCACAACTACGGAGCCCGGGCGCCTAGAGCCTGTGCTCCGCAACAAGAGAAGCCACCGCAGTGAGAAGCCCGCGCGCAGCAACGGAGACCCAACGCAGCCAAAACAAATAAATAAAAGAAAAAGCCTGAATATTTCGAGAATTACCAAGACGTGACACAGAGACAGGAAGTGAGCAAATGCTGTTGGAAAAATGGCTCAGATAGACCTGCTCAATGCAGGGTAGCCACAAACATTCAACGTGTAAAAAATGCAATATCTGAGAAGTGCAATTAAACGAGGTGTGCCTGAATTCTAAAACAAACGGAAACTCAATTACTTTTATTATTTTTCAAATTTATTTATTAATTTTGCTGCGTTGGGTTTTTGTTGCTGCGCGCGGGCTTTCTCTAGTTGCAGCGAGTGGGGGCTACTCTTCATTGCGGTGCGCGGGCTTCTCATCGCGGTGGCTTCTCTTGTTGCAGAGCACAGGCTCTAGGCGGGCGGGCTTCGGTAGTTGTGGCTCGCGGGCTCTAGAGTGCAGGCTCAGTAGTTGAGGTGCACGGGCTTAGTTGCACTGCGCCACCAGGGAAGTCCCTAAACTCACTTTTTAAATATGAACACACACACTCGTGCAACAGCACAGCTACAGTGGGCTTTGGCCTGGAGAATGCCCCACTGCCTCTGCTCCTGGCACCCCACGGCACCTCGGGGGAGGCTCTCAGGAGTCTTCCCTCAGCTCCTGGGATGCCAGGTTGCCCGGGAGATGCTGGAATAGAACACCCAAGGTCCAGGGAAGGGCCTGGGGAACATGGGCCTCGGGGTCCCCTCCAGCCCACGATAGCCTCCACTGAGGAAGGAAGCAATGTGTCTTGGGCCAGCCCCCGAGGGCATGGTGTCTCAGATGAGCTCCACCGTCCAAGGAAAACAGCACCGCTCCCCAACGTGTGCCCTCACTCACCCTGGCCATGGGGACTCTGACCATGGCCACAGCCAGGCCACAGGGCCCTCCCCCACA
This sequence comes from Aethalodelphis obliquidens, assembly GCF_003676395.1. NCBI lineage: Eukaryota > Metazoa > Chordata > Mammalia > Artiodactyla > Delphinidae > Aethalodelphis > Aethalodelphis obliquidens. The sequence goes on from NW_020837951.1 coordinate 1,138,787, forward strand.
GCTGGGTCACAGGATGTCCCCAAGAGACTCAAGGACTTTGGGACACAGCTCGTCGTGGTTTTTAGTTCCCTGTTCCATCCAGCCCGCCCAGAACCCAGAGCTTTCCTGACCTTGAGATGCAGAGGACCTGGGCTACAGGGGTGTGACCACAGGTAAGGTGCCAGAGAGCGGACCACGGGGTGGGAGGTGGGGACTGCCCTGCGCTGGCTCAGAAGTCCCCAGTTTATACTCGCTCATAGGACTGGCGCTCCGGGTGACTACACTGCGTCAGGCTCTGTGGACCCCAGGCAAACGGTCCCACCCAAGCCCTGTCCTCAGGAGCAGATCCCGATCCAGTGGGTGAAGACTCGTGAAAATAACCACGCCGCCTAACCATAAGGGCGGGCCCAGAGGTCGGGGTGCAGGGCTGCAGAGGCTCCCAGGAGGGGAACCCCAAGAGTGGAGGGGCCTCCACCCCAAAACAGTCCACGCTGTGGACTCCAACGAAGGCGGAAAGAAGCCGCCAGACGCATTTAAAACACGGCTTCCAACATCGTAAATCAGCTATACTTCAGTCCAAATTAAAGAAACAAAACAAAACAAAAACAAAACAAACCCGCGACCTCTGCTGGGGTTGCCCGCAATGTCTGAATTTTTGTGACGGGGTGGGGGATGAGGCATTTTCACTTGTGTGAAAAGATATAACCAGTAAACACAAATATTTTGTTTTTCCCCCATTGGCCTCGAAGTGAAAAAAAAAAATGTTGCTTTGCCACGGAGGCAGAGAGGCCCAGGCCACCCGCGACCCGCCTACAACAGTGGCCCCAGCCCCCGGCTTCTCTGCCTTGGTTTCCCCTCTTGGGAAGCTCAGAGGCCGCCGGCTCAGCTGTGACCAAGAGGAGGGTGCCGGGTCAGAAGACCTGGCCCTCCCTGGGCCTCCCCCCGGCTGTGCCCCTCCAGGTCCCTGGGTGCCCGGCCCCGGCCTGTGTGGCTCTCAGGGTCACCGCCCTCCTGCCCCTGCCGTGTCTGGACGAGGGTCCCCAGGGGGCTGGGTCGGTCCCGTTGGAAGGGGTCCACGGAGCGAAGCCGTTTTCTGGCTCTGGGCTCCAAGGAAATGGGGCCTCCCGCTGGGCGTGGGGTGGGAAAGCTGCCCCCCCCCCGGGTGCAGCTCCAGCAGAGATTGGCCTCCCCGAATCTCACAGCACCTCCCTTCTTGGGGGGCCTCTCGGGACACAGGCCAGGGTGTCCATCACCCCAGGGCCCAGTTCAGGACTGAGCAGCATGTGAGGGGGTGGAGGGCGGAAATCAGTGGTGTGGGGCGTTGACAAGGGCCTCGGGGAGACGGGCACTGGTCCCTACAACCTGCCAGTGGGACGCTGGTCCAAATCTCAGACCTGTCCCTCTGTCTCCTGGAGTCCTGCACATGTCCTTGGAGCTGGTGCCTTTCTGGGCCGTGCGTGGCAGGGGAGGAGGGCCCCTTCTTCCAGAACCTCCCAGATGAGCCACCCCTGCCCCCCTGCGGGGTCTGCGAGCAGGGGCTGGGCCACTCCACGGGGGCTGCCTCCCTGCGGTCTAGAGTCTCCTTTGGAACCAAAATCGCCCACTTTTGCACGAGAAGATGAACTGACTGAGAAAAGGCCAAGATGTGGTGTCAGTCCCCGCTCGTCGGGCTGGGACACTGGGTCTCAGGAGAGCAGGCTGTGTGCCCCGCGCACCCGGCCACCTTACCGCACCTTCAGTTAAATGGAGGAGTCGCACGCAGGGACCGATGTCAGCCGCACCGCACGGGGACCCAAGCAAGGCCCAGAAGATTTGAGAAGCAACCGTTTTCCTCGTTCTGCAGAAACAGGAAGCACGGCTCCCTTGAGGACCCCTCAGCCGGCTCCCTTGGGAAGAAACGCCCAGAAGAAAGGCCTCAGAGGGGCCGAGAGAAATGCTCCGTCCTCACTTTTCACCTGAGTCACGGGGAACGTGAACCCACCCTGTTTAGTTTCCACTTTAAAGCCAACTTGGGATGTTTGTAACCCACACTAATCCCTCTGGGTTGTTTTGTCCTTTCCTCGGAAACGCTGAGCCCACGGGCTTGGATGTACGCAGTGGTGCAAACACAGCACAGTTTGCCAGTCGGAGTCTGCATCTGGGGCCAGAGCAAGTTCAGGTTTCAGCGTCGTTGTCGCATTTTAGCAGAGTGTTCGCACCCTGTGGAGGCGGCGGGTCATCTCCCGGCCTGAGGAGGGATAGGCCCAGCGCCATGGACCAGTGGGCACAGAGCAGAGCCCTTTAGCTACCAGAAAGCCGGGGTGGGGGGGCACCAGAGCGGTGCTCTCCCCGCCAGCTGTGACAAGCGGAGTCCCACTCCACAATCTAACAGACAGCAAGGCCTCTCATCATGTTGTTTCAGCTAAAGAGGGACCTGATGTACCCATGTGCCGCCAGTGGGCGTGGAGGCAGGTGCGGCAAACCTCCCACGCTCCTTCCCGAGGAAGCGGGACCCCGAGACGCCCCCACTCACCTCGCCGCCATCCCCCCTTTAGCCAACTTCACACAGCCTAGCGCAAAGGTTGTGAAGTTCAAAAACCATTTTTCTCTGAGTTAAACCCCCTCGTGTTAGTCTCCTGGCCAGAAGTCCGAGATCGAGGTGTCGGAGGCTCTAGGAGAGGGTCCTTCCTGCCTCTGCAGCTCCTGCCGGAGGCTGGCAGTCCTTGGTGTTCCTGGGCTTGTGGCTGCATCACCCTGACCTCTGCGTCTGTCTTCACGGCGCCTGCGCCCAGGTCCAAAATTCCCTCTTCTCAGGACCCCAGTCACTGGATGGGAGCCCACCATACTCCAGTCGGACCTCATTTTAACTTGATCACATCTGCAAAAACCCTATTTCCAAGTAAGGTCACATCCACGGGTTCCAGGAGGAAACTACCCGATGCATCTTCGGGGGACACAGTTCAGCTCATAACACCCACGAGTGGCAAGTGACAAACGAGGAGCTGCTCCCGGCGGGCAGAGCCGGGCACAGTGAGGGAGACTGGGCCGGTGGACGATGTCGGACTTGTCCGATTTTATTCCAAAGGCCCACCGTGGGCCGCCAGGCTAAAGGCACAAGCGAGCCCTTGGCCCCCGTGGCCGGTCCCCGTGGGAGCAGAGCTGGGTGTGCTGGGGCCACTCTGCCCAGACGTCCCTCACTTCCTGGGGTCTCTGCCTCCACCCACCCCCCCGTCGCCTCCTCAGAGAAGCCTCCTGAGCGGACCTCGCCCAGCGGCACCCAGCGCTCGCCTCCCGCCAGCCCCGTCACACAACCGGGAAGGAGCGATGTCCTCTGAGTCCACGAAAGGCCCTCTCGCCTCCCTGGCCGGGGCACCCCTGCGTCCTGCTCGACGCAGAGCCAGAGATCTTCTCACACCCCGGCTTAACCCCCTGCCATGGCACCCCTGTGGTCCGGGCGCCAGTCCATTTCTCAGCTGGGGGTCAGCTGGGCCGCGGGCCAGGCCCAGCCCGTGGAAGAGGTCGGGGCTCAGGTGGCCTCCTAGCACTGACACCGGTGCGTAACTGCTGCCTGGGGGTTGCAGCCCCGGCCCGGTGAGGGGCCCAGGCACAGGGACAGACAGATGGACGGATGGATGGACGGCACACCGCCTCAGGTCCTCTGGGACCCGCCGGCCCCCTGCAGTCGCCGGGGTCGGGCGTCGGAGTGATAAGGCCTCTCCCCGCCCCCAGCTTTGCCAGGCTCCCAGGCTGCGGGGGGCAGAGCACGGGGGTCTCCACACAGATGGCGTCTGCTTTGCGTCACGTTTCTCCGCTTGAATTTACCCCAAGGCTTGCTGTTCTAAGTGAGGAACAGACGTTAGTCCAAGCATACTCAGGACCCCCAGCTCTGGGGAAGGGAGGACGGACCTGCCCGCGAGTCAGGGTCCCCAGGGAGGGGGGGAGGCGCCCCTCTCCCCCAGTGCCCTGCACAGCAGGGGGGTGGCCGAGGGAGAACTTCCCCCACACTCCCCCGGCACTAGCAGAGCCCTGGGCCCCTGTCGCCCCTTCTCAGCCCTGCCCGCAGGCATGGGAACCAGCTTTCCTTCCACGAGGTGCGTGGGAACCAAAGAGGGAAAAAACCCATGAGGCCCCTCACCCCGGCCTCATGGGTGCCCACGCAGATGCTCAGCGCACAGCAGACACCCCGGCAGGTCCCGCATGGAGGTGAGGAGGGGCGGCGGACCCCCCAAAGGCCGCGCGCCCCTGGGAACCTGCAAGCTAATCCCATCACGGCCTGCTGGTTCCCACAGTGCTGAAGCGTGTTTATCCTCCCTGTGCCTGAGCGATAGTCGGTCTGATTTACGCTGTGCAAAGACCCTCCAGCGGCTGCAGGCCCCTGGGGCGGGCTCCGACGGCTGAGCGGTCCTCTCTCCAGCCGGGGCCACGTGAAAGACGGCCTTCCTTGCTGATTTTTGAGAATTATTGCAATGAATGTTTGCCCACGAGATGCTGATTATGAAGATGAGGAGGCTGGAAAGGCCGAGGCAAAAGGGGCGCGAGAGGGGATTGCAAAAGCCCCTGTGGATGGCAGCGGCCCCGTCGCAGGCTCGGCCGCTGGCGTTTGTCACCAAAGTGCCTGTTTTTATCTAAATGGCCCAGAGCAAGTCTCTGACTAAACTCACATTCCCACGCCAACACTCTGCAGCGCCTCTGGTTTTTGGCAAATTGTTTCCTTAGCTGTCAAGGCAGAAATATAGAAGAATTCTGGTCTTACTTAAGGATTGTTGGGGTTTTTTCCCTTCCCCCTGGAGACGTGAAAATAACTCACAGATGTGCCGTACCTGCTAATGCCTGTGCTCCGTTTACCTCGGGAACGCGATTCCCCGTGCTCCCTGTAACCCAAACCCTGATTTCCAGGCCCATTTTCTTTGTAACAGGGGCCGCTGGGGGGAGTATGGGGGAGGGGGAAGCCCTAGACATGTTTAAATGTGTCTGGAGCAAATGGGAGGAAACCCAGGCGGCCCTGAGAAACTTGCTGAGGGGCTGAGGGTCCCCTCGAAGGCCCGCCTGGGGGACAGGGCAGCCGGTGGGGATGGGGGCGTGGTGCAGAGAGTGCGGGGGACAAACCGTCTGAGGGGACTCCTGGCTTCCTTCCAGCAATTCCCGCTGGGGCGGAAAGAGTTTGCTGTGAGAAGCCTATACCTTCCCTGTAAAAATAAAAATGGACTTTTTTTAGAAGGTAATTTCCAGCTATTTTTAACCCCGGAAAGGAAGAAAGGGAAGGAGGGAGGGAGGGAGGGAGGAGGGAGGGAGGGATGACAGACGGAAGGAAGGAAAAGGAAAGAAAGAAGGAAGGAAGGGGAGAGGGAAGTGGGGGGAGGAAGGAGCCTGGCCGGCTCTTCCCTGGGTGAGTGACTCAGGTCTGCAGAGGCTCCTACTGAAGCTTGAGGGATGGGGCCAAGCAGTTCCCACCGCCCCCCCCCCACTGCCCCCCTCGGGGCCCTTTCTCTTTGGAGAAAGTTCTGAGCTGCAGCCAGCAGGGCCAGCCCCACTCCCAGCCGGCTCTGCAGGGGTCCCAGGACCCCCGGGGGTGGGAGGGGGAGACCTAGACCGGGCTGGGCTCCACAGCCCCCCAGAGCGTCAGTGTGCATAAAGTGGGCAGGGTGACAGCGTCCCCGCCGCAGCCCCTCTGCCGGCCCCGCCGG
>NW_020837951.1:1144828-1256024 GCF_003676395.1 Aethalodelphis obliquidens
CGCCCCACCGGGGTCCCTCCTTGGTTTCAGCAGGCCCAGCCTGGAGTGCCCTGGAGTCTGGGCAGGCTCCTCCTCCTCTGAGGCCGGCTGTCCCCCAGGGGCACCCAGAGGTGGGCCACCGAACCCTGAGTGATCCAACCCCAGGCCCAGTTCCGCCCAGGCTCTGTGGGCAGCGGAGGGGGTCGGGGGGCCTGGAGAGGTCCAGGCAGGCCCCTCCTTCTCAGAGCTTGGGAGACCAGGCCCAGGGCCCCCTGCCGTTGGGGCCAGTGCCCTGAGCAGTTAGTCCAGGGGCTCCTGGGGAGAAGCAGGTGGTCTCTGCCAGGGCCTGTGCTCCTCTGGCTGCCCCGCAGCCCATTCCTCAAATGACAAGGACCAGGGCCAGTCCCGCGGCCCTCGGAGCCCACACCAGCTGGGCCGCATCGGCTCACCTGCTCAGGGCGGCAGCTACCTGTCAGGGGACTTGCCCGGGCAACACGCTCCCAGGCTCTGTGCCTGCCTCTGAGATGCTGACCTTCCTTCCTGGGCTTCGTGGGCAGCAGGGCGGCTCACGGCCAACCTGCTTCCTGGCCCTGAGCTGCCGAGAGGCCTTGGGGCTTCCAAGGAGTGACCCCTGTGGGCGGCAGGTGGACAGGACCCTCAGCAGGGCAGGGCCTGGTGCAGGGTCCCGCGTTATGGAGCTGTCTTGGTCCGTCTGCATCTGTTGGAAGGGGCAGGACACACAGTGACAGGTCCTTACATCCGGGACCGCACCCCCCAAGGAATACCGTACGATGGTGCAGTAGTTGGGAGGCCCAGGGGCTCTGTGACACCTTCCTGGAGGAGGTGAAGGCCGATGAGGGTGGGGTCATTTCAGCAGAGGACACGACACAACACGCAGACAGCAGAGCGGGGAACTGACCCACTGCAGGGGGCCTCCCCCATCAGGCCTGGCAAAGCTGGCCCAGGGGAAATGCCGGCACCTGCAGTGGCCCCAACCGGCCCACTCCCCACACAGACAGGTGGGTGCACATCCGGGCCTGGGCGACAGTGGATCCCTGCTTGGGGGGGCGAGGGCGGGCAGGAAGCAAACTGTAGACCCCAGCCCGCCCCTTCCCTTCTCAGGATAAAGGGAAGCCCTCCAACGTCGGCCTGAATCCAACCTTGGGAAAGAAGGTCCAGGGACTAGCGGAGCTTCCACACGTAAGCACACAGGGACGCCCAGCCCGGGGTCCAGCACAGGGGGCTGGGGAGCCAGCCCTGGCCCGTCCACCTGAAGCCACGCCACACAGCCACTGAAACCACGTCCGGGAAAGACGCTCAAACCTCTGGAAATGTTCTGGCTTGGTTTCAAGTAGAAAAACGTAGACAGGACTTCGGAAATCTCTTGATGGTGGAGGAGACTGAGCCCAGGGAGCAGGGATGGTCCCTCAGTGGGCCTGCTGGTCACAGAGTCCGGTGCCGGGCCTGGGCCTGGCTGTGGTGGGGTAGGAGGCTGGACACGTCTCAGGCCCCTGGGCTCTCTCTTTGCAAGCAGTTCAGATACGTTTGACAATTAACTTCCAAAGGTGGACAAGGCCTACCCCTGGTGTTCTGGAATCGCCCCACAGCTGCCCTGGCTGGTATGACCCCCATCCGGTCAGGCCGGTGTGCCCGTCACAGGCCTCCCACTCTCAGGCCCGCCCCCGAGCCCTCACCCCGCCTCCCGACACCCTGTCTCCTCTGCCTCAGGGCCGCCATCACCCACACCAAGCTGTTAGCAGCACATGAGGGCAGGGCGGGAGCGGCCCTGTCGTGGTCACAGACAGCCTGCCACACCACAGGCTTCCGGAGCCCATCTGCCTGCTGCAGAGCCAGGCGGGGACCTGGGTGACCCAGAACCAGTCCTGTCACAGCGTCTCGGAAAAGTCACGTGCATGACGCTACCCTGACCCCCGGGCTGCGGGGGTCACAGGGGCGCATCTGAAGTGCTAGGAACAGCCATTGTAGGAAAGAGAGGAGCTGGGGCCCCAGGACCAGGAGTCTCAGCCCGGCTGTGCCTCAGAATCGGGGGCGGCTTTAAACATGCTCCCCCCACCCACCAAGCAGGCCGAGTCATGCTGGACCCCCTGCAGGAGGGGGCTTGGGTGGGTTTTCTCTGCGGGGCAGGAATGGGCCACCGTCAGCTCAGCCCATCCTGACGATGGCATCTCTGGAGGCAAGAGACAGGGGAACTGACCCAGCTCAGCCTCGGGTGTAGAGCGTGAGGGCCTTCTCCCCCTCGGGGCCCGGCAAGCTGGACCCTGGAGAAGAACGTGGCCGCTGGACACTCACCTCTGGGAGCCGGGCCTGCAGCCTCACCGCCACTGGTCCCAGGTTCTTCAGACCGCTTGGGGGCTCTTCCTTCAGCGCCTGTGCAGGGGACTTCCCTGAGAACCTGGCCCCAGCGCCCAACATAAGCCAGCCAGGAAGCCCAAAGTGGTGTCCCATTGCCGTACCCTGATTCAACTTCTGCCCATCCCAGGCCCCACCCTCGCACTGGGCTCTGGAACCGGCCAGCACCCCAAATTCCCCTCCCCTCCCTGTTTCTCCTTATCTTCCCCAACATACCCCAACCAGGGCTGCCCCTAGGCTGCCCATCCTGAGAGAAGGTCTCCAGGATCTAGGCCGTGGGGACGCCCCAGTCCTCTCCTCCCTCAAACCCCCTGGCCTGGGAAGCTTGATAAAGAGAGGAGAAGGGGAGGCCAGAAATCCCCGGCCTAATTGGTGAATTTGTGAATGAAAAAGCTCCGTGCCCACTTGCCAGGGCCTGGAGGGGAGGGACGCCCAGCCCAGGCCCTGTCCTTGGCCTCACACAAGCCCCTCCCCAGCCCCAGGCACTTCTGGCTTTCCCAGGGTCTCCTCGGGGGCCCGAGTCGCCCATGGGATATCCCAGGAAGCAGGTGGCACAGGGCTTAGAAGCTTGGGGGGCCTAGCTGCGCTGTCTGTACCACGGGCTAATGAGAGCACCCAGCTCCTGGGCAGAGGCCCAGGGTACTGGGCACAGCCGGGCAGACCCAGGTAAGACTCCCCGCCTCCCCAGCGCCCTCCGCCAGGGCTGCCCCTTGATGGAAAGCTGAGAACTTGCTCCCAAGCCAGGGCTGGTGGGCCTTCACTTTCGGCCTGGGGCCTATCGGCAGAGATGCTAGCTCTGATGGAGGGCACACAGGCAATGGCCCCGGGGGAGTGCCTGGCCGGAGGTCCTCAGTCCATCCCCGGGAGACGAAGGGGCTGTGGTGTGCAGAGCCCTGAGACTGCGAGCTGGAGGGAGGTATGGAGGGACTTCGCAACCCCCCTCTTCCTTCTACGGAAAATCTGCTCCTCCAGGCTTCCTGGCTGCCATTCTATAAACATCTCTGCTGTCTCCAGACGCCTCCTCTCCTGGGCACTGACCCCAAGAGAAGTTACCCCAGGCTCTGAGAAGCGCCCAGCTTCTGGGAGGCGGCAGGCCAGGGTGGCTCCAGTGGCAGCTGCCCGGGGGCCTGGACCGGCTGTCCCTCCTGTGCTCCCAGCAGCAGCCCAGCTGCCACCAGTGCCCCGCAACAGGTGTGCCGAGAAGGGCGGGCTGGGGTCAGGTGTGCGATCTGCCCACGACCTGGCAACCCCACTCTGCCCACCTCTCTGGGCCTCCCTGGCAAGGGCTGCTCCTCAGCCAGCCTCTGGGATTTCTGCATTCCTGAGGGTTCTCCTGCCCCGGACCCTTTACCTTGCTAGGTCCCTCTCAGCCTTTAAGGCTCCCCTTTGGTATCACCTACTCCAGGAAGCCCCCACCCCCACCCCCACCACAGGGTGGTGCCCGTACCCAGTGCGAGGCTGTAAACTTTGGTTTAGTAGGGTCTATGGCAGGCATTTTGGACGCCCAGCACTTAACCCGGGCTGGCACAGGATGTCCAAATCTGGCATCGTGGTGGAGAAATAAATCATCTGGAAGGAGCATGTGGGAGGGGCCCAGGGCTGCGTGAGCGCTAGCACCAGGTCTGCTCGGCCCACGGGTGCTTTGCCGGGCTCCTTAGGCTGGAGGCGCCCAAGAAGGGGTAGGACAGTGACCAAGGGGCGTCTAGAGGTGGGTCCCTCCTGGGGGAGCTGGTGCGCAATCCGCCTGGCCAGGCGTCAGGCATTGGCCCCAGGATGCCTCCTTGGGGGCACCCAGAGCCCCCTTTGCAGAGGCTGCGGCCCTGGTACCACCATCCCTCAGGGTCAAGTGCCCCGACCTTCACAGCCACGGGTGTCTGGGCTCGATCTCTCAGAGGCTTAAAGTTGCGACCACGGGCTCCTAAGATTGGAGCCCCGGGCCAGGGGTGCACCCAGGACTGCCCAGGGCGCGACTTCTCCCAGAGCTCGCCTCCCAGAGTCCCCCAAACGGGGCTTCGGCAGCTCCTCCCCACCTGCCGGGGCCCAGCTCCTCGCGGGGCAAGGCCTCCCGCAGGCTCCCCTTTCCCCACTCGCCCCGCGCCTCCTCCGCTATTGAGATGTAAATCGTTGTCAATTGTCGCCGAGCACGGCTGAGGACAGAGCGGATCCTTCCGCAGCCACGGACCAAACTTTTGGCCTCCGAAAACTTTCGAACGAGAAGTAGTCCCTAGGGCCGGGCCCCAACCCCGCTCCGCACCGCCGCGGCCCCCAACCCCGGTGGACCCGGGTTCGGGACGCGCGCCCCACCCCAAGGAGGTGCAGGGCTGGTCCAGGCGCGCGGAGGGGCGCGGCCAGCGAGGGGGCGACGGCTGCGGAGGGATCGGCGGGGGCGGGACCCGGGGGCGGGGCCGGCGGGGCGGGGGCGGAGCGCACGGCGGCCCAGCGCCTCACTAGTGCCTCGGCCGTGGGAGGGAGCGCAGGGGTGCGGGGTGCGGGGCGCGGGGCGCGGACACAGCGGAGGAACGATCGCGGGCGCGGAGACGGGCCGGCGAGGTCGCGAGAGCGCAGCGTCGCCCTCCAGCCAGGAAGGAGAGGGCAGTAGCGGGCCGCCACCGCCCGTGGGACAGTCCGGAGCGCGCGTGTGCGCCCGAGCCCCGCCGGCCGGGCGCAGGAGGCCGCCACCGGGCGCAGCGGGCAGCCGGCGGGCAGGCATGCCGCCTCTCCTGGCGCCCCTGCTCTGCCTGGCGCTGCTGCCCGCGCTCGCCGCACGAGGTAGGCGACCGCCCGCCGCGAGCCCGCAACTTTCCGCGCCTTCGGAAACTTTTGGCAGCGCCCTAGGCGCGCGCCCCGGGTGGCTGGGAGCGGGCGGCCAGGGTGGGGAGGGGGACCGGGCGACCTGGGGCAGGGTAGGGGCCGGAGTCCCGGGCTCGGGGAGAAGGACTGACCCTCCCCTGCTCCGCCTGCCCCATCGGGGCGGACTCACGCGGCTTGCTCCTGGAACCGAGTTTGGGGCCGGGTTTGAAGCCGGGCGTGGGCCTCTGGGGGCCCGGGAGACCCAGTCCTGGGCTCGTCCTTCGCCAGCCGCGCGTGGGGCTCGCCGCCGGGGCGGGCGGACGAGCTGCCTACTACTTTTCGGTTTGAATCGAGTCGGTTTTGGTTTCCTGTTGCCTTGGGGCCATTTATCTTTTTTCTTCGCCTCTTGCCCGCGCCGGGGGCGGATGTTGGGGCGTGGAGCGTGGAGCGTGGGGTCCGGGGCGCCGCGCTGGTCTTTACGGAGCCGCACTGCCGGACCCGGCCGCCGGGCGTGGTGGGCAGAGGGGAGTTGGGCGGGCCCGGCGGGCCCGGCCTCCTTCCCGAGTAAGAGAGTTTGCGCAGGGCCGGGGCGAGGGGCGCGGACCCAGGCGACTCCGGGCTCCAGGCCGCCCCGCCCGCGGTGTCCCCTCCCCACGCCGGGTCGCTGCCCCCATCCCGGCTCACAGTTTGGGGAGGGGGGCGTGTGTGCGGAAGACAGCTGCTACTGATGGGACTTTCACTTTGTGGAGTTCAAGTTTGGAAACTTTGCGGGGGGGGGGGGGGCGGGGGGGGGGGGCGGTCATTCCTCTCTCCACTTCACGTCAAGAGGATCTCCGAGGAATCGGATGGTGATTAATTCTTCTCTTCCGCTAAAAGTTGGAGGGAGCATTAGCTCCCCGGTTCCTGAAGTTAGGGTTCGGTGTCACACCCCGCCCCGGCCCCCGTGGGGGGCTTCATTACGTAGCCCTGGGAAGAGGAAGAGGCGGGAGCTTGACTGGTTGACCCCTTCCAGGGAATGGGGTCGAGTTCCTTCCAAATGGAGCATCTTCATCCCCCTCCCCTGGGGGTGTGTGGGGGGGGGCTGCCACTGAAGATGCCCGCCCTGGGGAGCTGGTATTGGGTGTCGGTGGAGGCGTGGAGGCGCGGCCCGGTCCCTGGGGTGCAGTCCCGGTGCCCCAGGAGGCGGCCCTGGCGCGACAATGGGCCGCTCTGATTCCTCCGGCCGGCGCTTTGTTGGCGGGAGGGGCAGCGGGCCTTGCAGCTGTCGCATTTTCCCACGAGCGGAGGAGCTGAGTGTGGCCAGGGCTGCCCACCCCCCACTCAGCGCCGCCCCCTCGAAGAACTTGTTTGAACAGCAAGACAATCCTGGTGGTTGGATGGGGGCCTCAGCCCAGCCAGGGTCCCCAGTGAAGATGGGGTGGGGAGTGAGAACTTCGGGAGCGTGGCCCGGGGTCATCCCAGCTCTCCTCCACTGCTGTCCCCGAGGCGTCTCAGGCCACCCCGCCTCCACTTTGAGCATGACCTAGCCACCTGCCCCCCATCAATGGGCTCCCCCTCCCTCCATCGCTGACCCCAGAACTCTGGGCGGAATGTTAAATCCCCTTGGGGTTCACGCCAGGCTTCCTGGGGCCCCCAGCAACCGCATAACAGGAGGTGAGGGGTGGGCAGTGCCCCTTGGGGTGCTGGCCAGGCTGACGTCTCCCTTTGCCTCCCCCAGGCCTGCGATGTTCCCAGCCCAGCGAGACCTGCTTGAATGGCGGGAAGTGTGAAGTGTTCCCCAACGGCACCGAGGCCTGTGTGTGAGTATGCGCCCCTGCAGGGACCTGTTGCTTTGTTGGGAGCAGAGCCCCGGCCTCCTGCAGCGGGCCAGCAGGGACAGAACACTGGGCCATTGTCTTCTGGAGGCGGCCCAGAGGCTGGGCGCGGTCACGTGCTAGTTTTATTGGACAAAGTCTGGCAATTACCTAATCACCAGCAATTATGCTGCGTGTGGAGCTGGCCCGGCCCGTAGAGGCTGGAGCGCTCCCTTTTGGGCCACCTCAGGCTCCCGGGGGAGCTAGGTGGGGATTGCTGGTACCCCATTTCTTTCCGGAGTCCCTGAGAAATAATTTGACCTGCCGGGGAGGCGCTGGAGCATCTGTAGAGAGGCCCAGCCCTCACCGCCCTGCCAACCGCCCTGCCAACCGGGGGGTACCTCTTCTGGGCAGGTGAGCGCCTCCTGGGCAGGTGATGCCTCAGCAAGAAACTGACAATTTCAAAGCCAAACCCACCTTCCCAGCCCTCTGCCTTCCCGGCCTCTTCTCTCTGGCCTCAGGTGGGGTTGGGGAAGGGAAGTTGGAACTCGTCTGGTTGGCTGTGCCCCCCTCCGTTGGGGGTGGGGGTGGGAGTGTCTGCCAGAAACTTGGTTTCTGTCCTGGCATCTGCAGCTCTGGCCTCCTAACCGGCTGGCCCTTCACCTTCCCAGCCTTGGGTCCTCAGCTGTGAACTGAGGTCTGTGGTCGGGTAATCTGGTTAGAATCTCCTGCCTGGCCGCCTGCCTCTGAGTACCAGTCAGCCTTAGGGAAGTTTTTCTGCTGTGGCTGATGCCCTTCAACTTGAGTTCGTCCCTGATGGGAATAATGAGGAGGTGCTTGCTGGCTGGAGAAACGCCCCCCTCCCCAGGCTGCCGAAGTGGCGCGCCCTCATTCCAACTGCTGAGGACCCATTCCCTTGACAACCCCCAGCCCGGGCTCGCTGCTGCCCAGCCAGTGGGCAAGCAGCCCCTCCTTCCACTGCCTCCTACCCTCCCCAGACTGAAGCCAATTAAGCAGGTCTGTGAGCAGTTTAATGGACAAAGTGCATTGTGTCTTTGTCAGACGTTAATGAATGCGCACTACTTTTTTTTTTTTTTTTTGCTTTTTGGGGGCCTTTTTCTCCTGCAGAAGCCTCACCGACGCTTGATGCCCTAAATCTTGTTTCCTTTCATTCAGAGACCGACAGCTGGGATTCAGTGGAAGTGCAGTGCCTATTGTTGGGGAGGTGGATTAATGCTGGGTGATTAATTATGCGTGGCTTCCCAGAATGCAGACTCCTTCCCTGCCGCCCCTCGAGCTCGAGCTCCTGTGTAGGGGCGGGGGGCAGCCTCCGCGTCTCTGCAGAGGGCTTTGGGAGGGTGGGGGGCAGTGCTGTGCTGAGGAAAGTGGGAGCAGTCTCTTCTTGTCTGATCAGGGAGCCCGGACAGCCCGGGGCCTCCCGGGGCCAAAGCTCCAGCCGAGTGTTGCCTGGGCGGGGAAGGGGGTGCCTTGGGGTACGTGCTGCGGCGGCTTACTCGCTGGCCTCAGGGGATGGGGGTGTGCTCTCCAAGCCTGGGCACTTGGGGAGTCCTGCCCCCCCAGACGGCCAGGGACCAGGGCTGTGGCACCGGCCTTTCTCCTCCCTTGGGCCCGGCGCCCCGCCCCCCCCTTGGCGGGAAGCCTGCCTGTCTGGCCTGGCACCCGGCCGGGCTCGGCACACAGAGACCCCATTGTGCACACCCCACAGAGCCACTGGGAAGATGAACGGAAGCGCCGTCCTCGGAGGCCGCACCACTGGGCGTCCCGGGTGGGAGGCAAGGGTATCAGAGCTGCGACCGGCTGGCCGGTCCCGGCTCTGCAGAGGCATGGGTCCAGGCTCACTGGGCAGTTTGGGGGGCGCTGTGGCCACCCCGGGGCCTGTGCCTTCCCGCTCTTGCCCATCACCCACCGTTGCGCGGAGGCCCCGGGAGGTCTGCTCATGGGGGAGGCCCTGCTCTCCTAGCTGAGGGGGAGCCACTTTGTCTCCTCAGAGGTGTCCGGGTGCAGGCTTCTGGGGCCCTGCTGACCTGGCTGTGAGTTCCAGCTTGGCGGCATCCAGCAGGACCCTCAGAAAGTTCCTAGACTTTCTTGTTGACTTGCTGGCTCCCGCATGGCCAGGGCGTGGGAAGCGGTGGTGTCATTGTGCCAGGCGCGTTAATAGCAGGTGACTCATCTGTTTCCACCCCAAAGAGAAGGAACCTTCCCCCGAAGCTGCCAGTCAGGTGTCTGCAGGGCTCAGGGTGGGAAAAAGAGGTTCGTGTTGGTGTGAAGGCCCTCCGGGAGGTCACAGAGAGCCCGTGCCCGGCTGGCCAGTGGCCGCGGCGGGAAGGCTGCGTGTCCCCATGGGCGGAGTGCTGTCTCTGGACGTTGGCTGTGTGTGGTGGCCCGGGGGCCGCCGGGGGAGGCTGGTGGCCCAGGGGGCAGGCTGAGGCGGGTCTTTGCGACCCCCTGTGCATCTCCAGCCTCCGTGCCGCCCCATCAGTGCTGAGGAGATACCGAAGTGGGCTCCCCCTCTTTCCTTTTGATTGGGGTGGCAGTGTGGGAAGGCCTCTGGGGGCTGCCATCTGTGGGGTGAGCGTGCGTTTTCCGTCTGAAAGGCTTGTTGGTGGGGGGGTGCTGCCCGGTGCTGGGCTGGGAGCTGAGGCCCCAGGATGGCTCAGATGCTCCCCCTGCCTGCGAGAAAGTCAGAATTTTACCGGGACGTCTTCCAGGTGATTGCAGAAGTGGGGTGCACCGTCGTCGCACCCAGAGTACCTGGGAGGGAAGTCCGGCCAGCCAGCGTGTGGCGGCCCTCAGCTTTGGCCGATCCTGTATTTGAGGCCTGGCTTTGCCGCCCAGTGGCTTCATGACCTCAGGTCATCGGGTCCCTGAATCCAGATCCCCCCCCCCCCCGCCCAGTCTGTCATTCAGGGCTGACCCACGATTGATCTCTCAGTGATGCATAAGGTTGCGTAAGAGGGGCACGCAGCAGGCACCGGGCCAGGGTCCGTTTCCTCCCTGTCTTCTCCTTTTGAGTTGATGCTGCTGGTTTCAGGATCCTCATTTGAGGGTGTTTAGTTGGCTAACGAGTTAACTCAGAGAGCCCGAGAGGTGCGGCCTGCTGGGCGCGAGCGGCGTGCTGCCTGGGAGGCGCCGGCCAATGCGGAGACTTCCTCGCCCGCGATGGCTCCTATCAGCGTCTCTTCCTCGTTCGCTTCTGCGGTTCTGCGCGCCTGTCGCGTGCTGGGCTCTGTTCTGGACTTGGGCGCCGTGGGCTCAGGGCAGACACAGCCCCTGCCCTCACGGAGTCCACTTTCCGGTGTGGGGGCAGGAGAGGCAGCATGACACGTGACGTGTCAGGTGGAGGCGAGCACGGTGGGTGGGGCTCAGAGCAACCCCGTAACCATGGGATCAGGCATGTAACGGAGCACAGAGCAGGTGGCCCTCGGCCCCAGCATCACACAGTGCAGAGTGGAGCCCAGCCCTAGCTCTTTCTCCAGAGCGTGTGTTCCTAACCACTGCTGCATCCTGCCTGCACTGCCCCGGGCCCTCGCTGGCCCTTCTGTGAGGAAGCAGGGCGGGGACGGCAACTTCCCTTAAAAGAGGAGGTTCAGAGGGTCGGGTGGAAGTGACTCGGCTGCCCGGCTGCAGAGGGATGGAACGTTCTGCGTCTCTGTCACCTGGTCCGTCTGTTTCCAGTGAGTCACCTGCGAGCCTTGGGCGAGGCGTGGGGTGGGGGTGGGGGGAACAGGTTAATTCTCATCCTCGCTCCTAGGCTGAGAGCAAAGAAGGTCTGTACAGGACTTCCTCTGTTTATGCAGAGCCCGGGCTCCAAGGACGCAGGGTTAGAAAAACACACGGCAAACGCACAGCGTCAGCTAGAAAGCTTCACCTCCTGCCTCTGACCGCACAGGGACATCCAGGGACACGCGATCTCTGCAGGAAGGTGCCTTCTGGGGCCTGGCCCTGCCTCTGTACAGCAGCCAACGTTTTTCCCATTGAGAAAATAATAGTGACGTGTTTTAACAAAGAGAAAAAAGGAAAACTGTGCCCTCGGCTGGAAGAGAGTGGGGCAGGGCAGATAGCTGATGGAGAAGCTCTTCATCAGGACAGCTGAGTGGGGTCTGGCTGGCGGGGGGCGTGGGCTGCGTGCTGGGACCCCGGGAAGCTGGAGTGGAGGGCCGCGGGGGCAGGTCCGGAGGGCGTCACGGCTCCACTCCCCGAGTGCTGGGTGGCAGTCCGAAGGTCCCAGGAGAGCTGGGACTGGCTGTCTTCCTCATTGACTGTGACCCTGATGGGTGGCCATGGCTGTCGCTGGCAGGTGGGGTCCACTGGGCAGTGCCGGGCTGGGCTGAGGGGCTGCCCCCTCCTGGGGTGGGGAGGGCACCTTTCCTGCTTCGTATCTTGTCTATAAATAGTGAAAGGATGTGGCTCTGCAGAGCTGATTGAGCGCCCTGATCGCTTTCCTCAAGAATGTAATGATGAGGCCTCCACACACAGGCAGCTGCTTTTATCCGGCCTCAGAAAACCCCCGGCAGACTTTTCCTCTCCAGGCTCGTGCCCCCTTGGGGTGGTGGCCAGCTCTGCTTTCCTCTAAACCCCCAGTTTCCCCAGGTGGGGAAAGCTGAGGCTGAGAGATGAAGAGGCTGGGAAAGGGGGTGGGGATGTGAGGCCAGCTTGCATCAGCTTCTGCCTTCGTGTACGGGCATATCCAGAACTTTTCAGACTCTTTCCGGAGGCTTTAATGAGTGGCTGGCTCCGGGGCATCATGACTGTGGGTCAGGATGTGTTTGACGGTCCCGAAGCTCCCGGCGGGGCTGTCTCTGGTGGGCCCCGCCTCGTGCCCTGCCGCAGACAACCTAGCAGATACAGAGCCAGCTGGCTCTGGTTTGCTGTGCCCCTTTGGACTCGCGTCTCCTTTCTGGGCCCCAGGTTCCTCCTCTGTACGTGAGGGTGTGGGGTTAGGTGGCCCCTGGAGCTCCCTTCCAACTGCATCCCCGCAGGACCCTGGGATGTGCCTGTAGATGCCCGGATGGTGGCAGTGGGCAGCAGCGTGGTGGGAGAGAGGTGGAGAGGTGGAGTGGAGAGGTGCCCAGGAGTCAGACCTGGCTGTGCAGCTGGGCAGCTTCTGCCGGTCTGGGGCCAGCTCTGGGCTCTGGTGTCCTTACCGCCTGGCCCGCTGGGCTGGGGACACACCCACTAGAGAGGGAGCAGTGATTGACAGGTACTGCAGAGGAGGGGCTGGCGGGCAGAGGAAGGCCCTTTGCCAGAGTGGCTTCTGTTGGCTTCTCCCCCGGCATCTCCTTCCTCGAGGCCTTGCCGCCCTCCCCGACTCTGCTCTCTGAGAGCACGGGGAGCTGACGACTAGATTGGGGGGATCGATATTTGCTTTTAGGTGGTCCGTTGCACACATCCTAAGTTTTATGATTTTAGCTGGTTAACGTGTACATTTCAGTGGCATTCGGTACGTTCACAAGGTTGTGGACCCATCGCCCGTATCTAGTTCCAGAGCTTTTTCATCACCCGGCACAAAATCCCGTACCCATTAAACAGGCACTCGCCTTTCTCCTCCCCGCCAGCCCCTGGCGAGCACTCGTCTGCTGTCCGTCTCTGGCGTTACCTGTTCTGGACGTTTCACACGCGTGGAACCGTGCCTCTCCTCTCTCTTACCCGTCTTCGTTCACTCAGTGTGCGTGTCCCTGCCTCGCTCCTCTGGGCGCTGGACTTGACCTGCCTGAGACTGTCAGGGACTGGCTGGCGGTGGCACCAGCATCCTAGTCCGTATGTGGTCTTGGACAGAAGTCCAGAGGGGGTGGGTGTTGGGGGTGGTGGACGTGCGGAAGGCTTCTTGGAGGAGTTGGTGCTCATTTCCGTGCCTGTGTGGCCGCCCGCCTGGCAGCCGCGGAGCCCCTCGAGTGGGGCCCGGCACGTATTGGGTGTATTCGTTAGGATGGCCCAGCGTGCCCGCGGTGCCAGCCTGCTCAGGGATCCACGTCAGCTTGCGGCCTCGGCTTCTGCCCCTGGGCCTTGGCTGGCGCCGGCTGAGCGCCAGCGGGCGCAGAGGAGGGGCACCCGGGCTCCAGGGCCAGCGCCCCACCTGCCCGGCGTCAGTGTCAGGAATGCGAGGGGAAAGCGGACTTTTATTGAGCACTTACTAGGTGCTGGGGCTGGGGCTGGGCGGGCAAGGCAGACGCAGGCCCGGCCTGTGCAGGAGAAGGAGGCTCGTTGTTTCGGAGCCAGACTTCCGGGCAGACGCCTTAACTGCCTGTGGTGCGAGGCCAGTGCTGTGGGCACAGCCCACCCGGGTGCCCCAGGCCTGCCGCGGCCTTGGAGTGAGCCCACCGCGGAGACAGCGGGCAGATGGGCTGGGACAGGTCAGCAGGCAGTGCAGCCGCAGGCAGGAGAAGCAGCTGGGGCAGCGGCGGGCAGTAAGGCTTTGGATGTGAGACCCTCGGCCCCTGCCCACGTCATCTGCCTGCTTCCCGGCCTCTCCCTGGGGTGGGAGCACATCCTTTCCTCAGGGTCAGCTCAGAGTTACTGGGTGTACCCCTAGCAGGAGGCACTCAGCCTTGTGTGAGAGGAGAGAGGGCCAGGGGTCTGGCCCTTCGCTCTTAGCCACAGATGGGTCCCCTCCAAGTGGCCCTCGGGGCTCAGGGAGGCTCCGTGTTTCCTCCAGGGCACCAGAGGGGCCCGCAGGCCCTTGAGAAAGTGGCCCTCCTACGGTGTTAGCATCATACCAGTGGGGAGAGTCGAGCTGGTCCCCGCGTCACAGGTGGGGGTAGCTCTCTGTGCATCTCTGGGACGCATGGAGCTACGGGAACAGGACCCCTGCCCAGGGTTTCACCACTGAGTGGTCCCTTCTTCTGAGGGTCTCCTCCCGCCCCGCACCCTCTGCCCCTGCGATGGGAGCATTCTGGGAAAGGGGGCCCTCGACCTCGCCGTCCACTCCCCCAGGCTTGGGGGCAGGGGTCATCATCCCGTCGTCCACACTGTGGAGTGTATGAGGTCAAGCACTGCCTGCTCCCCGCTCCCTTCCTGACACCGAGCTGCTGCCTTGAGTGGGCACCCATCAGGCGGGGTGTGGACACCTCCAGAGGGCCCGGCCTCTCCTTCCAGGCAGCGCGCCCCACTCTGCGGCTCAGGCCTCCCGGGACCCCCTGCCACGTGCTGCACTGGGGGGTCTTGGGCTCTCCTGGGCTGGGGCTGGGGGCCGTCTTTGGAGGTCTGACCTGGAGCCTCTCTCCGCCTGAGCGATGGCGGCGGCCCTCTGGGGCCCTCACGGTTTCCTGGAAGGAGTGCCCGGGGTCCTGGCTCCCAGCGAGCCTCGATGGGGGCGGGGGATGCCCTGGGGAGGCCTCACCTCCAACGCCTACACGGCGGTTCCCAGCCCTGAGAGTCGCTCGGGCGGGCCGCCAGCCCCCGCCAGCCTTCACCTGGGAGTCCTTGCGGGGCGGGTGCCGGGCGCACAGAGCCCACTCCCACTCCACGGCTGCCCGGGGACAGGTGGGTGCCGGGTGGGAGCCGCTTTCAGCGGCAGTAGGCCAGGCCCAGGCCCAGCTCTGTTGTCGGGACTTTCGCCAAAGAAACGGCCGCGTTGTGACCCTGCCGCGCGCAGCCTGGCCTGGCTCCGTGAGGTGGGAGCCTCGTCCCCGCCCGTCCCGCCTGCTCCGTCTGTCACCGGGCTGGGTGTCAGTCGTGTGTCTCTGAAGGGCTTGAATTGGTTGCTCTTCTCAGCTGGGTAAACGGTCCCTCGTCCCTCTGTTGACACTGTGATTTGCTGAACAAACTCTCGCCGCACAGGTGGCACGAAAGGCCAGCCTCACCCAGCCCAGCCGAGGGCTCGTGCAGGCGGGTCCCGCGTCGTCACATGGACCTTAGTGTGAGGGCGGTGGGCCTGGGAGAGGGGCTGAGGGTCTGATACACGCTGGATGGGGGACAGACAGCTAGAGGCTGGGAAGAGCCCCGGCTCTGGGCCTGGTGCCAAGGTGCCGCTCGGGCCCGGGGCCGTCCCCTTCTCCGGGGATCCCTCCCGGCCTCCCGCCTCCTTCACCCCAAGATCATGGGCCAGCACGCGTCACAGCCGAGGGCGGCCCCTCTGCCGAGCCCCGGGGAGGCCCCCGGCCCCGTTTCAGCATCGGCCAGCCTGCTGGGCCCCAGAAGCTGCCGGGAGGTCGTGGCGCTGCCCTGGACCCTGGCCGCCCCGGCAGATCGTCGAGGGCCCACAGGGAACGCGTGTGCGAGGAGGTGGGCGGCAGCCTCTGGGAAGATCTGTCAGCACCCCAGCAGCAGGGCCTGGGGCACGGGGACCTGCCTCCCACCATTTCCTCTCTGTTTCGGTTGTTGATAAGCGGAAACTGCACGGTTACTGGAAATGAGAGGTTTGGGGGAGAAGCCAGAGTTTTGAGTATGCGTGTTTTTCCCTGAGAGCTTTTCAGTAAGAGCGATGCTGAGCTAAAGGCCGGGCTAAGGCGGGGACAGGCGGGGGCCTGGCCACACTTCCGCCCCTTGGGGCCTCCGTCTCCCGTCCATCCAGAGGGCTGGGGGAGGTGACTACCTCTGGGCCTTCTGCGTCAGCCGAGGGTCTCATTACCCCGCTCCCCAGGCCGGTACCGGCTCCTAAGGGGCGGCCCCAAAGGGCGGGGCTCCCCTCACTTCCTCCTCCGGGGTCAGGATGTCTGGCAGGGCTGTGTGTCCCGGCACCCACCATGGCAGGGGCCCAGGTCATGGTGGCCTCCCCCCGGGTGGTCCAGGGCCCAGGGCACTTGGGTCCAAGTGCCTCCAGCATGGGCACTCGGCAGGTATGTGGTGTGCGCGCCTGGTTGAGGGCTGGAGCCGTGGGCGCGGAGCAGGGAGTGGAGGCAGGTGGGCAGATCCAGGTTTCGGGAAGGCCCGGCTTGCGAGACACAGGGAGGCTCCGTCTGAGCCGGTTGCCCAGCACTGGGCTTCCCCCGTCCCAGCACGCTGCTCCCGCCTGGCCGGGCTGGGATGGTGCGGCCACGTCCGTCGTGCGGCCTGTGCTGGGCTGTGTGACCTTGGGCTGCTCACTCACCTCTCTGAGCCCCCCATGAGAAGTATCGCAGGTCGGCCCCACGTGGTGGCCCCGTGGATCGATCCCAATGGGACGCGTCAGCTTAGCTTTACTCCACGCTGGAGCTCGTTCCTAACACTCCGAGGCCTCGTCCAGAAAGCTCTCCCGGAGACTAGCCGAGCTCAGGATTTGGGCAGAAGGTCATGCCCCACCCAAGAACCTACTGCTTTCCGCACAGGGAAGAGCCCCCCAGACGGCCCTAGACCCATACCAACTGGCCCAGGATGCCCGGGTGGCCCCAGGGTGTGACAGTGCAGGCCTGTCCCACGCAGGCCTGGGTGCAGCTGGCAGGATTCTATCTTCTGGTGTTTCCTGTGCCCCCGGTGCCTTGGGGACTGTGCTGGGCCTGGGGTGAGAGCAAGGGCTATAAGTGGATGGCCAGGGGTACCATGGGCCTGTGTGCAAGCCTGGGGAGGGGGCACGGGAGCCTGAGGGGCACGGGAGCCTGGTGGTCTGCCTTGGGTGGGGTGGGTGGCGGTGGGCAGGTGGCCTGCCTCAGCTGGGAGGAGGGTCCAGAGAGGGGCGCTGGTGGTGGGCCCTGGGATCCCACGGAAGCCTGCGCCCTGTGCTGCGGCTTCGTCAGGGGCCGGCTCTCCTTCGGCCTGGCCTGGGGATGGCTGTCTGTGGCCTCCGTCCCCTCTGTCCCCAGAGCCAGACAAGACAGGAAGGAAGGCCACGCAGGCACTGTGGGTGAGGGTGGTGACAGGTGTCCGGTACTGGTGGGGCCCTCCTGCTGCCTGGAAGGGGTGCGGGGGAGCTGGGGCCCAGAGCGGTCCCACCCACAGGCTGGGAGCTCCCCAATTCCCAGGCTTCTCACCCAGACATCCCCCCCCAATCTGGGGTTTTGAGTTTCAGCTGATCTTGTGGGGTTGTAAGAATGCATTGTCTGCTCCGGCCCTCCCGGTCTGGGGAGAGCAGGCGGTCAGGCAAGAAATCCAGGCTGCTGGGGGCAGGGGGCGGGGGACAGCTGGGGCGCAGGGGACCCACACATTCCTTCCCTGCCCAGGGAGCTCCTTCCGGCCCTTTAGCTGCCTCTAGGGGGGCGGCTGTGCTCTGACTGCGCCCTGGTGGCCGGCGTCGGGCCACCCTTGGGGGCAGGAGAGGTTAAGAGCTGCATCAAATCCAGGTGGTGCCGTGGGCATAAGCTGGCTGAGCCCTGCTCCGCTCATCTGTAAAATGGGCCCGGTGTGTCCTTGCAGGGCTGTTTCAAGAGTAAGATGAGATACAGCTGGCAGAGTCCAGGTAGGTCCGGGAGTGCGGGGGGCTGCTGTCCACAGTGTCTTCATTCTGGGACCCATGTCAGGGGGTCCTTGGTGTCCTCCCCCTGCATTCTCGACCAGACGCTGGACACAAGCAGGGCTGCCCCCAGCGTCTGCACTGGTCAGTGGGAGAGGACAGGAGCGCCGCCGGGACACCCTTCCCTCTTCCCGAACCTCTGGGACGGCATCTGCTCCTGAGAGCAGAGGCGGGAAGTTGCAGACTGGTTTCTGGCTTTGGTGCGGAGCTCGGTCTGCAGTTGCTGACTTAATTCATCGCGTTTTGGATTAAGCCCTCCCCGTGGCGCCAGGCTGCGCGCGCGTCCACCCCTTCATTGCATCCGAGCGTCTGGGGACGCAGGTCTGGCTCCGTCCTGCTTGGGAGCAGAGGCCCCCGGCAGCTGTGGGGATCCCTGGCAGTGGGGGCGGCAGGCTCGTCCACGTGGGTCTCGGGGCCGTTGGGGTGAGCCCAGGGAAGGACGCCCATTCCAGCCTTTCTCCAGCTTCAGACTCCATCTTTTGGGGGTGGTTGGTAAATTCCCCCAGCAGAGTGCGGGCGTGGGGGGCAGCAGGCTTTTCTCACACGCCCAACAGCCCCCGGGGCTCTCTCGGGACAGCCCGTTCCCGGGACACCCTGGCCCCGTTGGCTGTGCCTTTTACAGTGTCTGGGGTGGGGGGGGGGCTGGCCAAGCAGCAGCCATCCCTGCCCCATGGGTGGGTCTGGGTTGCCTCTGCCCGCTGCAGCTGGGCCATCTCCGGGAAGCCGCTAGACCCCTGCACCGGCCCTTCCGTCCCTTCAGACGGGCAAGCCACTTCCCACGTCAAGGGTGGGGCAGCTCTGAGCGCCGCGGGGGGCCCTGAGCCACGGGCGGGCATTGTTTTCCCTGCAGTGGGAAAGGTGGCTTCCGTCCCACACACAAAGGGTTTCCCCGTGCTCCAGCACTTCCTATTTCCAGCGTATTTTAAACCATCCAGAGATGCAACTTGGGAGAAAGATTCTAGACAAAGAGCGGAGAGTGCTGGGAGCAGCTGCTGGGGCCCAGTGCGCTCCACACCCCGCCCCACCCCGGGGCCAGGTCTCCTCCTCGGCTGCTGCTGCCACTCCGGGCTGGGGACCACTGTTGTTCGGGGTTGGGGTCTGTCTGCATCAGACCTGGCTGGTCCCTTTCCAGGGTGCCCCATCCCTCTGCAGCCCTGACTGCCCTTCTCCTCCTTCCCGATGCCCTGGGAGCCAGGGCAGGGACCCCCCCACCCCGCCCCACGCAGCTCTGAGCTGCCCCAGCCCAGCGGCTGCACAGGCTGGAGGGAGACCACAGCTCTGCCAGCTCTGGTGGGCCCCCCTGCAGCCACTTCCTGGGGCAGTGGGGCGGCAGGTCGGGCAAGGGGGCAGCACTCCCACACTGTAGCCTCCAGACCCATGGAGGGCCGACCACGCTCCGGGCTGACCCGGCACACCCCACCTGAGCCATGCCCTGATGCAGAAGGGGGCAGAGATGAGGGGAGTGCAGAGGGCCATCTTCCAGGGACCCGGCACACCCCACCTGAGCCGTGCCCTGATGCAGAAGGGGGCAGAGATTAGGGGAGTGCAGAGGCCCATCTTCCAGGGGGCCCTCGGGCACAGCAGAGTCACAGCTGGGACCCAGCCTGCCCCTCAGACCGGTATCTGGACAGAGGACCCTGCAGGCTTGAAAGAAACCTGGGACGTTGCCTGCTGTGGCTCTTCGTCCTGGGGGCTTTGGGGAGCTGAGGGCAAGGGGCCGTCGGAGTCACCGGGCGCCCTCGCACCCTGGCTCTCATGTCTCCCCGGGGGGCTCTGTTCCCCAGAGCTGAGCTGTCCTGGCTCTTCCCAGTGAGGAAGGACCCCAGGACCCCGCGTGGGCGCAGTGGGGGTGGCCAGCAGGTGTCATCAAGCACGCACCCACACCTGCCGTGAGCACGTCATCCATTAGCAGCTGGTGCCTCCTGGAAGGTGTGACCCCTCAACTGGGATATGGGGGGCCTTGGACTGGCCTCTGCCCAAAGGAGCCCAGGACCGCCCCCCCACACCTTGGCCAGGAACACAGTTGGGCTCCTTGGCCCCGCCCCCTCTGGGGGAGGAGCTGGGGACCCAGAGTCTGGAGCCCCCCTGTCCTGCTCTCTCCTGGCCTCAGTCTCCCTGTTCAGTCTGCAGGTGGCCCCAGTCGCCTGGGCTGGGACAGGGGTCTCAGAACCTCCGGCCAAGCTGCCCAGGGGTGGGCGGGCCTGCCTGCCTGGTGGAGGGCCTTAGTGCCCTTTGTTCAGTGCCACGGACCACCTCTGGGGAGGAGCGCGGGTACCAAGATGAGCCACCCATACTCCCTGGCCCCCGTCATCAGGGGCCCTGGTGACACTGGGTTGGAGGCTCCTGGGCAGAAAGCCTGTGAGAGGAGGCTGTGCTGGTGTGGGGAAAGGGCTTCTCAGCCGGAACCCCCTGCAGGCAGAGCTGGGCCAGGCTATGGGGTGGGAGGGCCTTCGGCTGTGGGACCCACAACTTGGGGACGGGACCCCAGGTCCTGACTCGGCCTCCCTGGGAGCAGGCGGCTTGGTGGCCCCCAGCTTGGGGGCGGGTGTTTGGGAAGGGTAACACCCCCACACACACCTTTGTTGCTTGTGAGTAACCACGCTGCCCTCTGCGGCCAGAGGAAACTTTGGACTTCGGAGGTGGCGGGAAGATGGGCTGGAACGGACGCTGGTGGAGGGGCTGTCCCAGGGGCGGGCACGGAGAGTCTGCCTTCCCTGCTACTCCAGAGCCAGGTGGAGCCAGGTGAGAACAGGATGGCTGCAATCAGCCGGGGGCTCCTTCCCCCTGGGGCTCGGGATGCAGGCTGCCTGCCTGGGGGGCCAGGGCCCAGGGACCTGCAGAGCTGTCCCTTTCTGTGTTGGGTGGCACGGCCCCTGCCCACCTTTGGGGTGCAGGCTCCGGGCCCTGCAGATGTGGCCTCTGGCCGGGGTTACAAGCTCGTCCTGCACACCCCGGCCCCCAGGCAGCGTGGGGTGGGGGGGGGCCCTCTGTGCCTGGGAGCCCTTGTGTCCCTCACGGCTTTCCTTAAACAGGCGCACCTCCCTTGGTGCAGCGAACATGTTCCCAGAGACACATCGGTGAATTGCGTGCAGATCAAATCCATTAGTGCTGGCTACAGCGAGAGTCTCCTCTGCCCACATGGCCAGGTTGCCTCTGCGTGGGGCCTTCTGTGAGCCCACGCAGTCCCCTCGACCCCCTGCCCGCACTCACAGGAAGCCGAGGCCCGGGCAGGTGGGGCACGCCGCGGAGCCGGGGCTGGCAGAGCGGAAGGAGGCCCCTCTCGGCCCCCAAAGTCCCTTTGACCGAACTGTGTCTCACCCACCCATTGGGGGAGCCCCCAGGATGGCCCTCCCTGGGGCACCTCTGTCCCTCCTGCAGAAGGAAGGAGGGCAGCAGCACATCACTGATCCCCTGCCCCCCCCCCACCTCCCGTCCCGGCCAGGGTGCAGGGCCCGTGCTCACCCCTGGCTCTGCCCCACTGGACCGTAAACTCCTTGAGGGCAGAACTGAGTAAATCCCTCCTCAGTACTGAGTCCCTCCCCCTTGGAACTGAGGGGAGGAGGGAGCTGTCATCTGTCCCCTGGGGGCAGCAGATGGCCTGCTTAACTTAGAAAGGAAAACAGCACAATTTAGAATTAGTCCCGGGTGAAAGGGTGAAAGGGTGAAAGGTCGAGGCAACATCTGCGTCGGGATGTTTCTTTCTGGGGTTGCATTTCTATAGAGCGGGCTGGCTGGTGGGGTGTGGCAGGGAGGGCCGAGCAGCACAGTGGACACAGAGCTCCAGGCTGGCGGGACCGCGGCCATTTGGCGCTCCTCCGGGGGTGGGGTTGGGGGTGGGTGCAGGCAGAGCCGCTGTGGGGGGAGCCGGCCCCTCTGCAGCCCCTCTCCTGGGGCCTTCAGCCCCACCTGTCACTCACCTGCCGCTGGCCAGGTGGGGCCAGGACAGGTCACCCCGGCCAGATGGCCAGGTTGTGTGTGGGTGGGAGAGAAGGCCAGCGGAGGGGCAGGTGCTGGGGTGACCTCCTTCCGGAGGGGAGCAAGGAACGGGGAGCCATCGTGGGCCCCGGCTGCCGGGGGTGGGTCCTATCCCGTCTGCAGGAGGCTCGTGCCCACCCCCCCGCCCCCGTCTCGGGTTCTCCACACGGCCCCCGACGGCCCCTGGCCTGGAATCGCACGGCAGGTGTTGGGTGTGACCTCCCTCTCCAAGCCCGGGCACCTGTCCCCGCCGGGCACTTACACTGACCTGCCAGGACAGGTGTCGGGGACAGAATGGCCGAGAGGGCCTTGCTCGCTGGCGCTGGTGGCCTCGCCCATGTCTGAGCAGCCTCACGGGCCTTCCACCTTCTTAGGGACGGGTCGGTGCCGTGGGTGCCTCCCCAGGAAGCCCAGCACTGCAGCCAGGGTAGGAGAGAGGTGCAGACAGGTCCAGGGGACAGAGGGGGCATGGCTGGAGGCTGGCCAGAGCAGGGACAGGACTCGGGGGGGGGAGGGCGCTGGGGAGCGGCCTCCGGGACTGGCTGAAAGCTGCTCTGCCACCCCCCACCACCCCCCAGGCCCAGACCCTGCCCGCCTGGCTCAGGGCTTCCTCCCTCCCAGCTGAGGCTCCTGGCCAGACCCTGGTCGTACCTCACACCCCACGAAGCACCTGCCTCGGCAGTCCCACCCCCGGAGGCTGCCCCTCCCTCTGGCCCTGCCCATCCCCTGGCTGGGGTGCTGGTGGACGGTGGCCAGGCCTGGGCCCAGCCCCGGAGCCGGCCCGGATGGGCAGCATGCCTTCACGGCAGCGTCCACCAGGCCTGGGCGGGAGTGGGGAGGACAATGGGCCCCTCAGCTGCCGCCTTCCCCCACAGAGGGGCCTCCCTGGCTCCTGCCCCGCCCACTGGGTTTGCGGCCCGGCCGACAGCAGCTGCTGCCCGCGTACCCAGCCACAGGCACACCTGCTCCCCAGCCGCCCTTTGTCCGCGCTGCCGATGCCTGATTTACTGGGTGCGTTTTCCCTCTTGCCGGCCCAGCATGATACAGCCTTACTGGCCGGGATGCCCCCGGTCCAGGCGGATTCTCCCACAGTCCTCCACGTTAGGCTCCCCACTCAGGCTGGGACGGAGGGGGGCTGGTTCAGGGGCACACTGCCCCATGGCTGGAGGGTGTGGGGTTGTGCCTCCGAGTGGGCCCTTCTGGTCCACTTGGGAACACGGTTGAGCAGGGCACTGCTCTAGTGGTGGCAGGCCCCAGGGTGCCCGCCCCCACCCCCGGGACCAATGATGGAGGCCTCGCCTACGAGAAGGACGGTGCTGGGCGGCCTCGTGTGGATTCCCCTGAAAGCCGTGGGGCGGGCCCGCCTCATCTCGCCCGTGCGGGTGGGCTTCCCTCCCCTTGGAGCTGGCGGGATGGGGGCAGGGCCCAGAGGCGAGAGGGAGGCGTGGACAGGACTGGCTCCCATCCCGCTTCGATGACCAGGCACCCTCAGTGCAGCACCCACCGCCTGCCTGCTCCGTCAGTAGCTGGGGAAGAAAAAAGAGCCTTTTCTCCAAGTGGGAGCCGTGGCCAGCTCCCGCCTGACAATGGAGGGCATTGAGAGGTGGCGGAGGTGCTGCCTCCTGGGTCTCTCCCCTCCCACCCCCGGGGCTCTGGGTTCCCAGTGCCACTCGGGCCGGAACCAGGCGGGCTGTAACTGGATCCACGCACAGTGGGGGTCACACCGCCTTCCCCAGGCTCTGGGGTGTGGCCTTGCAGGAGCCAAGGTGCCAGGGCGCCAGCGGCACGGGGGCCGCGTGCTGGGGTCTGTGCCCCTCGCGAGGAGCCAGCCACCCCCCGCTGCCTGAGCGGGCTGGCTCGGGCTGAGTTACCTCCCCCGGACCCCTCCCAGAGGGCAGCTGGTTTTCTTTAAGCCAGTTGGTTTGGGACTTTCGGCTTCTGGCGGCAGATGGTGGGCCGGAGTGGCCATTTCGCGTCCTCCCCGCCGGCCCTTCCCAAGCCACAGCCACAGATAAAAGGCTTCAGGGAGACAGATGCCTCCCAGGCCACGGGGACAGGGGAGCAGCCCAGCTGCTGAGAAACGCACAGACCCCGGCCGCCCGAAACCGCCACCGCCAGCCCTGGGGAAGGGCCTCTCCAGGGGCCGCCCCTCCCCTTCTTCCCTGTGCAACTTTGCTTTTAGCCCCCGGGGCAGGCAGGTGGGGAGGGAGGCGGGGGCTGGCATTTGTCGGGGGCAGGGGTTCTGGTGGGCTCTGGAAGGTGGGATGGTCCGGGCTCAGGAGGGCCCTCTCTTCATCCAGGGGAGCCCAGGCTCCTGGCAGCACCCCCTGCTGCCCCGCCAGGCGGGAGGAGGCTCCGCCCACAGGTGCCCAGAGCTGTGGGCCCAGCGTTGGGGCCGCCTTCTCAGGCTGCTGCAGGCTGGGGGCGTTGCCGCTGGGAAGAGTGATGCCTGGCTGGTCCCAGAGCCTTTCCTGAGATTTTTCCTTGAGTGCAAGGCCGCGAGGTGACTTCGCGAGTTTATGGCCCAGCCCCCAGAAGCCGAGGCGACAGGGGGCCAAGGGGGGCCCTGGGGTGGGGATGGCAGGCGCTGAGCCCTTCCCTGCAGGGAACACGTGGCACCAGGCCTGGCACCAGGAGGGCGGCAGCCTGCCTCCCCTGCCCCAGTCACAGCCTGGGCAGTGAGTACCCGGGGAGCGTGCCGGCCTGCCAGAGCGGTGGTCCTCCTGGACCCCGGCTTCTCCAGCTGGGCAGCGGGTGCCTCTGCTCCTGGCTGGCGTTGCGTGGACCTCTGTCGCGAAGCCTTGACCCCCGCACAATGGAAAAGCCGTGTCTGGGTGCTGTGTGTGGGTGGGGATGGGTGCTGACCAGCACGGCCCCCAACGCATCAGACCCCTGACAAAGAACTCCACGTCGCGAAGAAAACGGGAAGCCAGGCCACGTCGTGTTGGCAGTCGTTTCCACGTTTGCTATCCTATTGATGTTGAAAGAAAAAAAGCTGTGAACTCTTCTGTTAACCAAATAATGCACGTTCATTACCGAAAAGCTAAAGAGGAGAGAAAGCAGACAGCCCCCCGAAACTAAAGATTTTACCGAGCGCTGCTCCCCTCGGCAGAGAATGGCCGTGTCTGCCCGTGTGGTCCCCTTCTCGGTGGCTTGCCAGGGTGCAGACAGGTGCCCTCGTGAGTTCTGAAACCTACGCCGGCGCCCACCGGACACTCTGGTCTCTAGTTTCTCCAATTAACATAATCACTTTTCTTTATGGAGGTGAAATTCACTTAATGTAAAATTAACCACTTAAAAGCGTACAGTTCAGTGGCGTTTGGCACACTAGTGATATTGGGCAACCCCCGCCCCCTCTGGTCCCAGAACTTCCCCTCTCTCCTCGCGGGGCCTCACCCGGCTGTGCCCGCTGCCCGGGGTGGGGCCCCACCGACGCCGGGGCTGGTGGCGGGCGGTGGCTGGGGAGCGGGCACTCACTGCCCCGGTGTGTCTGCCGCAGCTGCAGCGGAGCCTTTGCGGGCCAGCGATGCCAGGCGCCCAACCCCTGCCTCAGCGCCCCCTGCAAGAACGGCGGGACGTGCCACACGGTGGAGCGCGACGGCCTTGTGGACTACGCCTGCCGCTGCCGCCTGGGCCTCTCGGGGCCGCTGTGCCTGACGCCCCGCGACCATGCCTGCCTCGCCAGCCCCTGCCTCAACGGCGGCACCTGCGACTTGCTGACTCTCACCGAGTACAAGTGCCTCTGCCCCCCGGGCTGGTCAGGTGAGGACGCCGGCGGGAGACGTGGCTGTGGCGCTCGAGAGGGGTGGGCAGGCCCCGGCCCTCCCCCAGCTGCCCGCACAGCAGTTGCCGGCCCGTCTGTGTGGCTGGGGAGGGCTCTGCTCGGCCGTTGGGGTCCGTGATCCAGAAGTGGTGCAGAGCCCCCCCCCCCGGAGGGTCCCCACGCCCCTCTCCAGCCCTGGAGGGCCCCACCCCTGCCCGCTTCTGTGAGCAAAGGGGACACTCCCACCTCCCTCCTGCCAGGAGTGCAGGCCCCCCTTCAGGAGCCGTGACGTCACTGCGGGCACCAGAGTTTAAGAACACGGGCTCTGGAGGGGCGCCTGCCGCCGTGCATCCTGCGACGGTCACTCAGCCCCTAAGCTGTCGGGGTCCTGAGGTGTCAGGAGCCGACGCCGTGGGGCCCATCCCCGGCGGGCACCTCCGTGGTGCCTGGAGGCCACCCCCGGCTCTTGGGACGGCCTGGCGCGGGGAGCAGGGAGGCCGGCTGACCCCCTTCGCCCCTCCCCCGCCAGGGAAGACATGCCAGCAGGCGGACCCCTGCGCCTCCAACCCCTGTGCCAACGGGGGCCAGTGCCTGCCCTTCGAGGCCTCGTACATCTGCGGCTGCCCACCCGGCTTCCACGGCCCCACCTGCAGGCAGGACGTCAACGAGTGCAGCCAGAACCCCGGGCTCTGCCACCACGGTGGCACCTGCCACAATGAGGTCGGCTCCTACCGCTGCACCTGCCGCGCCACCCACACCGGCCCCCACTGCGAGCTGCCCTATGTGCCCTGCAGCCCCTCCCCCTGCCAGAACGGGGGCACCTGCCGCCCCACGGGGGACACCGCCCACGAATGCGCCTGCCTGCCAGGTACCGCTCGCTGCCCCCTGCTGGGGGTGGCCGTGCTCCCCCTGCCTGGTGGGAGGGCAGGGGGTGCCCAGGGCGGAGGGAGCACAGGGCTGGAGCGGGGCTGGCTGGGCCTGGGGTTGGACGTCCACTGGGCGTGGGCGATTGGAAGGCAGCCTTGGGTGTGGTGTAGGGGCGGGGCTGGAATGGGGGCCACCCATTAGGCACCTGCCCACCCACTTCTGCCTGTGGACGGGTCCGCTGTGACCAGACGGCTGGGCCCATGACCCCCGATGCTCCTCCCCTGCCGCCAGCCTTCTCCAGGCCACTCAGGAACCCCCGAATCTTGAGCTCCCTGGGACCACGTGCAGGTTACAGAACTCTCCACGGCAGCAGGGAGCACCCTCCCTCGTGCGGCCCCCGGGCTTCCCCTGTGTCCCCGAGGTGGGGCTGGGGCTTACGCGTCACTTGCCCCTGTGGTGGCCCTTCCTCCTGGCCCCGCTGATCTCCCACCAGTGGGGCGACAGTGGCGGGCACAGCCCCCCACCCCCCAGCAGCTCCACTGTCCCTGTTGTGTGTCCCACACTTGCCACTGTAGTTTTCATCTGAGTCAGTTTTGCTGCCGGTGATCTAAAAATACTGGTAACGACAAAGAGGTTTGAAGAGCTCTCGTCTGTCGTCTGCGCACTGGCGGTTAGGCGGTTAGGCAGGAACGAGGAAGGGAAGGGTGTTTCAGGAGGGGGGCGGGATGAGGTTTGGGTGCTGGAGGGGAGCCCAGGGTCTGGCGGACCCAGGGGTGAGCCGAGGGTCGCCTCAGCCCCCATGCTGCCGCAGCCCAGCTCGGCCCCTGCAAAGAGGAAGTACTCTGCCCGCCCACCGTCCATGAGCCCCAGGCCTCGTCACTGCAGCGGCCGCCTCTGCGTGCAGACGCCGGGCGCATGCACTTCCTGCGTGTCAGTGGCGCTCCCCTCGCCGCCTGCCTGCCGCGGCGCTGCTGGCCACCCGGCTGGGCTGCTCAGCTGTCCACAGGGGGCTGGGCCAGGCGTGCCTCCCGGTTCTGGGTTCAAATGCCTTCTTGGTGGTTGTGGGACCCCAGGCCTGGGACCTTGTGTCTAGCCACGTGGGTCAAGCAGGGCTGTGGAGGTGGGCGGAGTGGGGGGCCAGCCAGCGGATGCTGCACACCTGGGGCAGGTGTGGCCCCACCTGGGGGGGGTGAGGTGAGACCCAGCCCACTTTAGAACTCACCCTCCAAGGCCAGGGAGAAGCAGTGCTTCCGGCCCACCGCATACAAGGGGGTCTGGAGTGAGGGCTCCGGGCTCCCGTGCGGGGGCCTCAGAGGGAGGGGCAGGAGGGAGTCCAAAGGCACCCCGGGAGGAGCATTAATCAGTACCTGGCTGCAGGTTGGGCTACTGCCAGACGCCCCTTTCTGGGTTGATTATTGAACCAGCGGGAGTTGAATGGATTAATAGCTAACTGGCTGGCCACGGAGTTGGTGCTGCAGAGGCGGGCCCAGGCTGGGGGAGGATGTGGGCCCTGCTTGGGGCGCCCCCGGGCCCAGTGCAGCCCCTGCAAGGCGGGGTGTCTGTGGCCACACACGGGGGTGTTGCAGAGAACCCCCAGCGTGGGGCGAGCCAGCAGACGGCGCCCAGTTGCTGGAGCCACTACACAGAACGTCTTTTACAGCAGAACCTCTAGAACCCTGTAATCCCGAGTCCCTGTCTGTTCAGCCGGCTCTTTACAGAATGATTTCCTAGAGAGGAGTGTGTCGCCTGTCCCGGTCACAGGAGTGGGAAGGGTGGGGCGTGGACCCCCGAGGGTTGTGAGGCAGCGGGCATCACAGGGTAGGCCATGGAGGGACAGCTCTCTGTCCAGAGTAGGGTGTCGTGGGTGCAGCCAGGAAGATGCCAGAGGCCAGGTTGAGCATGGCAGGGAAGGTGAGGGCCGGGACGCGCGCTGCCCAGCCCTGTGGGGAGGCTTGACTGGGCCCCCGGCTCCCCCCTGCCACACAGGCTTCACCGGCCAGAACTGCGAGGCAAACATTGACGACTGTCCAGGAAACAACTGCAAGAACGGAGGCGCCTGCGTGGACGGCGTGAACACTTACAACTGCCGCTGCCCCCCGGAGTGGACAGGTGCATGCACGGGGAGGCCTGGGTGGGCACCACCACTGCGGAGCACACGCACGTGGCGGGCCAGAGGGGGGCCGAGAACCTGGTCCAGGCCGGGAGGGATTCCGGAGTGACCAGGAGCTGCCCCGCCGCCGGGCTCCCAGGCCTCCGCCCCAGCAGCCAGCACAGATGTGGCAGCAGCTGGTCTGTGCGGGCCATTTGCAGCCTGGCCCCGGGCAGCCCTGAGCCAGAATCAGGTCCCCAGTTTGAGCCCAGCTGCTGGGCAGGACACGGGGACGCTGGCCGGTAGGACGCCGGCCCCGCCCACCGACGAGCGTGGACCCTAGTGCACCTGTGCCCGCACAGCAGCCAGATGAGCGCCCCCTCTGGCGCCAGGGGTGCGGGGGAAGGAGTGATTCAGGCTGGCGGCAGGTGGAGGAGTCATGAGGGAAGGCTTCCTGGTGGAGGGGGCCCTGCGCCCCGAGGGGGAGGGTCTGGAGGCGCCGCCTGGCCCGACGGTCCCGGCCCCCGCAGGTCAGCACTGCACCGAGGATGTGGACGAGTGCCAGCTCATGCCTAACGCCTGCCAGAACGGCGGGACCTGCCACAATGCCCACGGCGGCTACAACTGCGTGTGTGTCAACGGCTGGACAGGCGAGGACTGCAGCGAGAACATCGATGACTGCGCCAGTGCCTCCTGCTTCCACGGTGCCACCTGCCACGACCGCGTGGCCTCCTTCTACTGCGAGTGTCCCCACGGCCGCACGGGTAAGCGCCGACGAGGCGGGTTCTCGCTGCCCTCGCCCGGCGGTGGGCCCCCTCGGGTCAGGGCTCGCGTGCGTGGCCTTGCGCAGACACACGGACTGCAGCTTTGCGGGGCCCGTGAGGGTGACCCCAAAAGGGGCCTTTCTGGGGTGAAGGGGCTGGCGGGGCTGGGGCGTTGCCTGCCGTCAGGGCTGCTGGCAGCGAACCTCCCGGAGGGACTCGGGCGTCATGGGACGCTCCACAGGGTCACTAGCAGCGGCACAGTGCGGGGGGGCCCTCCCTGGGTAGCCAGGCGGGGGTGGACCGCGGCTGTGGGCAGCCCGCGTCCCCAGGCCGGGGGCAGCGCCTCGGCTGACCCCCGCCGCCCGTGTCCAGGCCTGCTGTGCCACCTCAACGACGCCTGCATCAGCAACCCCTGCAACGAGGGCTCCAACTGCGACACCAACCCCGTCAACGGCAAGGCCATCTGCACCTGCCCCTCGGGCTACACGGGGCCGGCCTGCAGCCAGGACGTGGACGAGTGCTCGCTGGGTACGGGCGGCCGAGGGGGCAGCCAGGGCGCTGGGAACCTGGTGGAAATAGTCTGTTGGGGGAGGTTCTGGAGGCCAGGGCTCCCAGAGCAGCCCCTCACTGCGCCGTGCCCGCCCGCCCCCAGGCGCCAACCCCTGTGAGCACGCGGGCAAATGCATCAACACGCTGGGCTCCTTCGAGTGCCAGTGTCTGCAGGGCTACACCGGCCCACGCTGCGAGATCGACGTCAACGAGTGCGTGTCGAACCCGTGTCAGAACGACGCCACCTGCCTGGACCAGATTGGGGAGTTCCAGTGCATCTGCATGCCCGGTACGCGGCCAGCCTCCCGCCCGAACGTCAGGGCGCCGCCTGACAGGCGGGGGTGGGGAAGCCGTGTCAAGGCCGACGGACCCCAGCGAGCACCCCGGCCGCATCTCCTCTGCCCCCCCGGCCTCCCTGCTCACCCAGGCTGCGGCCCCAGCGGGTATCTGGGGAGACCGAGCCAGGCCCGTGGGGCACAGCGGAGAGGAGGCCAGAGCCGGGCAGCTGGGTCAGCCCCGGGGAGCAGGTGTGGGGGGGCATCCTGAGCCCTCAGCTGTGGTGAGGGCCGCCCAGGTGGGTCACGGTCCCCTGCACCTCTTGACCGCCCCCTCCCCCAGGCTACGAGGGCGTGCACTGCGAGGTGAACACGGACGAGTGTGCCAGCAGCCCCTGCCTCCAGAACGGCCGCTGCCTAGACAAGATCAACGAGTTCGTGTGCGAGTGTCCCACAGGTGAGGCCGGCCCCAGCCGCGCCCCCCGCGCGGGAGCACCCCGCTGTCCCTGAGGGCTGCCGGGTTGGGTCCCCCAGGGGCTGGGTGGGAGACGGCCGACTTTCACCTCGGGAGTGGGTGGGGTGTTTTCAGGCTTCCCCCAATGGGCAAGGCTGGGTTGGGCAGGGGGTCCTGGCCCCCGACCTTGCTGCGGAGCCCGGGACCCAGAGACCCTCCTTCCTGCTGGCGGGTCCCTGGGAGCAGCAGTGTGCTCGCCGACCCCTGAGGGACCTCGACAGGAGGAGGTCTAGCCTGCCCTGGCCGCCCGTCTCCGCCAGCCTGCGGTGGACATGATGCCCAGGAGGGCCTAAGGAGCCTTTGGGGGCCCGAGTCTGTCCCAGGAGAGGGCTGGGGGCTGGGGGACGCCGGGCCCGGGGAGGTGTCGTGGGTCAGAGCCTTGGATCTCCCAAGATGCAAATCAGCTGCTCTAGACACCGAGTCGGGAACCTGATTCTCAGCCCAACGAGGCTGTAGCCATAGCAACCGGAGTCAGTCTGGGGCAGAGGCCCCTGTATGAGGGAGCGGGAGGCGTGTGACCCGAAAGGCAGGAGCTGAAAGGGGCCGAGAAGAGAATGGGGGGTTGGCCCAGCCCCGGCCAAAGCACTCTCAAGGGGCCCTCCCAGGCACTCCCTGCCCTTGGCTGGCTGTGGGGCCGCTGCGCCCGTCGTGTCTGACCGCCGTCCCTCTCCCCGGCTGCAGGCTTCACCGGGCACCTGTGCCAGTACGACGTGGACGAGTGTGCAAGCACGCCCTGCAGGAATGGCGCCAAGTGCCTGGACGGGCCCAACACCTACACCTGCGTGTGCACAGAAGGTGCGGGGCCGCCTGCCTGCCAGGCTGAGCGGGGGGAGGAAAAGCAGGCGTGTAGGGTCCAGGGAAGGGGAACAGCCGGGAGCTGAGGCTGGGAAGGTGACCCCTCATTCTGGGGCCTCTGGTCCAGGGGCCAAGAGCAAGGTGAGGCTTTGACCTGGGCAGTGGGGGACATCCCCAGACATCCCCAGTCTCCCCCAGCGGGAGCGCAAGTGACCTTGGGTTGGCTGGTGGCGTCCTGGGATGGGACGGCCGCGTGCCCGGGGAGCAGCCCCACTTAGCTTCTCAGCCCCCGCCCTGCAGGCTACACAGGGCCCCACTGTGAGGTGGACATTGACGAGTGCGACCCCGACCCCTGTCACTACGGGTCCTGCAAGGACGGCGTTGCCACCTTCACCTGCCTGTGCCGGCCGGGCTACACGGGCCACCACTGCGAGACCAACATCAATGAATGCCACAGCCAGCCCTGCCGCCACGGGGGCACCTGCCAGGACCGCGACAACGCCTACCTCTGCTTCTGCCTCAAGGGGACCACAGGTGCCTGGCCGGGGCTGTGCCTGGGGGGCTGGGGGCGGGGCAGGCACTGACCACCTCTTGCCTCCCACCGCCAGGCCCCAACTGTGAGATCAACCTGGACGACTGTGCCAGCAACCCCTGTGACTCGGGCACGTGTCTGGACAAGATTGACGGCTACGAGTGTGTGTGTGAGCCAGGCTACACGGGTGAGCCGCTCGGGGACCCGCAGGGCTCTGTCCCCCCGGCCCTCGTCACGGCCTCGCCTCGGGGGCCCAGGCTGTGCTCACACCTCAGGGTCTCCGGGATGGGCCAGGTCTGGGGACCGTGGGGGCAGGATGGTGTAGGCCGCCCACCGCCCAGGGCCCAGCTGTCAGACCACCAGCTTTGGCAACGGTGGCAGAGACCACGGAAGGATCGGGGCTCCGGCCGGCACCGGACGGGCATCCCTGAGGCTCTCGTTCCTGGTCAAAGCCGGCCCAGCAGGCCCAGAGCAGAGCCAGGCTCCCGGCACACGTGCTGCCCTCCACGGCCCTCTGCCCTGAGGGTGTCCAGGGTGTCCTGAGCCGCAGCCCTCCCCGGCCAGCTCGGCCCTTGGGCCCGGGGAGGGGAGTTCGCGTGGGTGGGCGTTTGTGCCTCGGAAGGACCTGGGGAGGGGGTTTCACGGAGGGGGAGACTGAGGCCCCGAGGTCTGGGACCCACTCTCCCTCCGGGGGTGTGGGCGTGAGTGTCTGAGCCGCCGCCCCGTCCCCCCGCCCGCAGGGAGCGTGTGCCATATCAACATCGATGAGTGCGCGGACAACCCCTGTCACAACGGCGGCACCTGCGAGGACGGCGTCAACGGCTTCACCTGCCGCTGCCCCGAGGGCTACCACGACCCCACCTGCCTGTCCGAGGTCAACGAGTGCAGTAGCAACCCCTGCATCCATGGGGCCTGCCGGGACAGCCTCAACGGGTACGGGGCCGCCCCACACTGCATCCTCGGGAGCCCTGCCCCAGGGACGCGGCCTGCTCGGGGGCTGGCGGGCCAGGGAGGGGCCGTCGCGAAGCCCCGGCCTGGCCCGCAGTGGGCCCCGGGCTGAGTGGGTGGGTGCCCCTCAAGAACGGATCTGCCGTTGGTGCCCGGAAATGTGCCGTCGGGCACTCGCGGGCCACAGTGTGCGCTCGGGAAACACATGTGCCGTGGCCGCAGGCAGGGTTTCTGTGACATCGCGGCGTGATGAGATGATTGCTCTGGGCTTTGTCCTGGTTCCTGAGATCACTGAGATCTATAAAAGTGGAAGGAGTGTCTTTTGTTATTTGTCAAAGCCCCTTTCAAGCACACCTGAGGATGAGGCTGGGTGCCGGGGAACTGTGTGATGAGGGCGTTGGATCTTTGAGCCCCGCCCGGACCTCCAAGGAGGGGAGAGGGGCTGCAGGGTGTAATCACCAACAGCCAGTGACCTAAATGGGTCACGCCTGTGCGAGGAACCCTCCATAAAAATGCAAAGTGCAGGAGTTCAGAGAGCTTCCGTGTCGGTGAACAGGTGCAGGGGTGGCGGGCGCAGCTCTGAGCCCTTCCCTGTACCTGGCCCTGTGCACCTCTTCCATCGGGCTGTTCCTGAGTTTCACCTTTTATAATAGACCACTAATCTTGTAAGTAAACTGTTTTCCTGAGTTTGTGAGCCATTCTGGCCACAAGGAAGGCGTCTGATTCGTAGCTGTTCGCTCAGAAGTACAGGTGACAACCTGGCGCTTCAGGTTACTGTCTGACTTGGGGCCGGTCTTGTGGGACCGAGCCCTGTCTGTGGGGTCTGCACTGACCCCAGGTAGTTAGTGCCAGAAGTGAACTGTGGGATACTCAGCTGGTGTCCCCAGAGCTGGAGGATTGCGTGGCGTGGGAAACCCCCTACGTATGTGGCGTCAATATTAGAGTGTAGAGAAGCTTACTTTTAGTTTCTGACACCCACTATGTGCCTGACACAGCTCTGTCTAGATGCGGCCATGGACATGGGCAGGGACCCCATGCCCCCATTTGGCACAGAGAGGGTAAGCACACTGTTCAGGGCCACACAGCGAGTGAATGGTGGAGGGTTTTCTGACCACTGCCCTGAACTGGGCACTGTCCCCAATCTAGTTTAACAAACCCTCACCACCTTCTTGGGCAGGGTGGGCTATTTAAAGATATTTAAAGGACTCCGAGTGTCAGAGCGGACCAGCGCCTCTGTCCAGTCAGATCATAGGAAGGTGGCAGAGCGGGGAGTGCCCCCAGCCTAGGCCCTCCCCTCTTGGGCCACACCTGAGCTGCTGTGTGGTCACCTCTGCAGGTACAAGTGTGACTGTGACCCCGGGTGGAGTGGGGCAAACTGTGACATCAACAACAACGAGTGTGAGTCGAACCCCTGTGTCAACGGCGGCACCTGCAAGGACATGACCAGTGGCTACGTGTGCGCATGCCGGGAAGGCTTCAGTGGTGAGTGGGGCGGGGCTCCTGGTACAGAGCGGGCCCCCCAGGACGGCAGCGCGGAGCCAGGACACAGGTCCAGCCACCGCGACCCGTGGCGGCTCCCTCCCAGGGTGGGGGGGTGGTGGGCGTGCAAA
This sequence comes from Aethalodelphis obliquidens, assembly GCF_003676395.1. NCBI lineage: Eukaryota > Metazoa > Chordata > Mammalia > Artiodactyla > Delphinidae > Aethalodelphis > Aethalodelphis obliquidens. The sequence goes on from NW_020837951.1 coordinate 1,178,823, forward strand.
CCTGCTGGGGTTGACTCCAGGCCCCAGGCTCAGCGCAGGGCCCTTCCTCCACACCAGGTGGGACCTGGCCACAGCACCCAGGGTGATGGCCACACTGACTGCTGTCCCTCCCTCTCCAGGCCCCAACTGCCAGACCAACATCAACGAGTGTGCGTCCAACCCGTGTCTGAACCAGGGCACGTGTATCGATGACGTGGCTGGGTACAAGTGCAACTGCCTCCTGCCCTACGCAGGTGAGGGCGGGGCCTGGGGGCGGGGCCTGGGGCGGGGCCTGGGCCACCCACAGGAGCGGTGCCCGAGGGGTACGCAGTGGCTTCCGGGGCTGGCCTTGTCTGCATTGCTCGGCGGGCATCTCGAAGGCTCTGCTCTGTACTTGGGCCTGGCCACATTAGGGCCTCGCCCGGCAGGTGTCATTGCCAGATGAGCCCACAAAGTACCGGGTGCCTGGGAGGAAGCTTTAGTATAAGTAGGTCCCAAGTATTTTATCTGGTGAGGTGGCCCCTTGGTGGCAGAGCTGGGAGCTGGGCCTGGGCTGTTGGCCTCCACGGCCCAATGTCCATGCTGCCTTGGGCCCCTGGCGGCCAGGCCGCCCTCCGCATCCGCTGGCCGGGCCTGAGGGATTCCTTTGATGGCGGGCCCTCTTTGTGTGGGGGAACAAGGAGCCTTCTGTTCCCGCTGAGAGCGGCGGGAGACGTGTCCCCGGGCGTCTCAGCCTCCGCCACTGGCCTGGCCAAGGGGATCGCGAGATATGGTCCCCTCCTTAGAAGAGATTTGCCAAGTGTTAGAAAATAAAAGTCCACAACGACTAGGGCCACCAGCCCCATGGGGAATGGGCCGAGGGGGCTGCCACTGGGGACGGTTGTGGCCCCCAGCGGTCCTGAGAGGGCCCCGGCGGGCGGGGTGGGGCCCATGGCTGTGGTTCTCATGACATCGGGCGGCCCATGGCCAGAGCAGTGTTTTCTTTCACCAAAGCTGGGGAGCTGGACTTTCTCTCTCGCACCGGTGAGGAAACTCTCCCCTGGTGGCCGCCCAGGGGCTTCCGCGCCCAGGGCGCACCCGAGTCCTTTCGGACACGTTGACATCGGGGCCGGCGGGCCAGCGGGGAGGAGCCGGCCTGTGCTGACCTGCTTCCCGTCTGCCCGCTTCCTGCTTCCCTCTGCACAATTGTCGGAAACTCTAGCGAATTTCCTGCCTGCCCGGGTCGCCGTGGAAACCGATAGAAAGAAAGGCCCTGGACAATCACACCCGCAGGCCGGGGAGATAATGGACCACGGGGAAGATAACGCTTCCTCGCGGCCTCAGGACTCAGTCCCGTGGGCTGTAAACAGGAAGCCCTGCATAGGGCTTTCAGGGAGGAAAAGTCACCCGGTGCGCACGGGGGTCTAGCCAGACTCCCATCGCCGTCCCGGGGTCCTGACACCTCACCCACCGCTCCCCTGATAAGTAGCCCGTGCTCGGGGCTGGGGCTGGCACGTCCCCGGCAGCGAGGGCTCGTCCCCGGTTGTCACAGCCTTTGTTCAGTGGCCTCCTGCGTTGGGCACTTGCTGCCCTTGACACAGAGCCCCTGGATTAGCTCCCAGGCCGCCGGCTCAGTGCAGGGCCCTCTGCTACCAGGAGGCGAGGAGGGGGCGTGAGGCTGGGAGCAGGTCCCGGGCCCCTGTGACGCTGGGGGGGCATCAGTCCCAGCCCAGCCCTTGCTGCTGGTGCTTTGGGTGAGGTGAGGCCCAGGCCGTGCCCCACAGCCTGTCGCGGGGCAGGGGGTCATCTGGGTCGTGTTCGGGTCCTGACTCAACCAGGCGCTCACGGGGGTTCCAGTGCCACACCGTATGCCCCACTGCGGGGCAGCCAAGCGTGCTTTGGTGGTAGAGCCACCCGCAGTGGTGGCCGCAGCGGTCTCTGCCCGGCGGTGCCGTGGGGCGTTGACCCTCCGGGCCGGGGCTCCCCGCCTGCGCCTCTTCCCCTCAGGAGCCACGTGCGAGGTGGTGCTGGCGCCATGTGCCCCCGGGCCCTGCAGAAACGGCGGCGAGTGCAAGGAGTCCAAGGACTACGAGAGCTTCTCCTGCGCCTGCCCCATGGGCTGGCAGGGTGAGCCAGCGAGCCCAGGAGGCGCTGGGACAGGGAGGGTGGGGGTTCCGGGGAGCTTGGGCATCTGTAGAGCAAGAGGTAGTGAGCTCCCCGTCCTTGGAGAGGAGCCAGCGGGCTGCAGAGCCCTCCCAGCCTTGGACGTCTGCATCCGGCTCGGCCCCACGTTGGGGGACAGCAAGTCGGAGAGCCCCTCCTTCCCGGGACGCCCCCAGAGGACCACCCCGCGGCTGCGGAGGCCCCACTCCTGTGGGGCGGGGGCGGAGCTAACGGCTCCCTCTCCCCCTCCCCCAGGGCAGACCTGCGAGATTGACATCAACGAGTGCGTGAAGAGCCCGTGCCGCGCGGGAGCCTCCTGCCAGAACACCAACGGCGGCTACCGCTGCCACTGCCAGGCCGGCTACACGGGCCGCAACTGCGAGACGGACGTCGATGACTGCCGGCCCAGTGAGTGGCCGGCCAGCTCCGTCCACCTCCGAGATGCTCAGACCTGTTTCCCCAGGGGGGCTCAGGGCAGGGAGCTCGTCGGGGTCGGCTGGGAGAGTGGACGGGGCAGCACCCGGGTGCAGGGTTGGCGCTGGCCAGCTGGACCCTCCAGGAGGGCGCCCGGTCAGGGGCCGGAGGAAGTGCTGGGGGGGTGGCCGCCGTTGACCAGCGAGGTGTTCCCACGTGGTTCTGGAGGCTCTGGAGCCAGGTTGCCAGGCTTCAAGCCCGTCCTAGCATCTCCCCACCAGACTCCAGGGCTCCGCGCCCAGGGCCTTGCCTGCCCGGGCCCGGCGTGGCGCCCTGCGGAGCGGGGCTCTCAGACCCCTGGTTCACATGACCTTGGCGTCCGGAGAAGCCGAGTATGTCATCTGGCGTCACTGGCGAGCAGGGAAGACTGACTTCAGCCTTGCTTGGTGTCACTGTTAAGCCCGGGCGTTCTTCCCGCCCTTGTGGCCTGGGGACCGGGAACGCGGGGAGGGGTGTAGACCCCAAGCCCGTGATGCAGCCTGCCGGGTCAGGGGCTCCTGGCCGGACACCGTGGGGGCAGTGCCGGGGTCCCCGCAGCTTCCGTTGCCCTGGCAGCGGGGGTGGTGCCCGCCCATCAGGCCTGCCCTCCCTTCCCCTCCCAGACCCGTGCCACAACGGGGGCTCCTGCACAGACGGCATCAACACGGCCTTCTGCGACTGCCTGCCCGGCTTCCAGGGCGCCTTCTGCGAGGAGGACATCAACGAGTGCGCCAGCAACCCCTGCCGCAATGGCGCCAACTGCACCGACTGCGTGGACAGCTACACCTGCACCTGCCCTGCGGGCTTCAGTGGGATCCACTGTGAGAACAACACGCCTGACTGCACGGAGAGGTGCGTGGGGGCCACGGCCACCGGCATGGGCGCCGTGCAGGGCGGTCCCGGGCCTTGGGCTGGCGTGGGGAGGCAGATGGGCCGCAGGGCCACGCAGTGTCTGGCAACCTGCACACCGAGCAGGTGTCTGCCTGGTGGGCACACAGTGCCAGTCGGGTTGACTCAGGTGCTGTTCCTCTAAAAGAGCTATTGCCCATTGGCCCGTGTGACTTAGAAGCAGGAGCCCTGGTGGTTTATCCTGAAGAACTGGCGTTCCTCCTTCTATCAGACCAAGGACCTTGTAACCCATCTAGTTTCCTTATTTGCCTTGGCTGCCAGGAGGCTCAGTGTTGAAGCTCATTCCTGGTTTCTGACATGACTGTCTCCCGTGTTGTCTGTGCGATTCTGTTTCCTGCCTTTTTTATCTTAACCGCTGTATACCACGTGTGTAATGAAGTTCCTCAGCATGAGTTGTAAGGAGGCAAAGGAAGGGAGTGTGATGTGGTGTGAGAACGTGAGGTCCCTGGTCCTGAGTTGGCGACCTCCTGGGACTCCTGTTGGCTGACCTCAGGGAGGCTGTTCCTGGCCTGTCCCGGCACTCAGACCCCTTCGGCCACACTGATTCGAGGGGGAGACGCCAGCGTGGAGGTACCTGCTTCGGCAGGGTCCCGCTGCCCCCCCCCCCCCTCCCCCCCGCCCCCCCCCGCTGCCTACCCACCTCCAGCTCCTGCTTCAACGGCGGTACCTGCGTGGACGGCATCAACTCCTTTACCTGCCTGTGTCCGCCAGGCTTCACGGGCAGCTACTGTCAGCACGACGTCAATGAGTGCGACTCGCGGCCCTGCCTGCACGGTGGCACCTGCCACGACAGCTACGGCACCTACAAGTGCACCTGCCCGCAGGGCTACACTGGCCTCAACTGCCAGGTGAGTCAGGGCCGCAGAGGTGCCCACCACTCAGAGTCACGGCCGCACCACCGAGTCCCCCTCGCCTCAACTCCAGCTGGCTTCACCACCCTGGGGTACGAGGCTCAGGGGGCGGGGGTGCTCCTGGAGATCTGGGCTGCCAGCCTGGGGCCCAGCCCTGGGCTTAGCTGCCAGATAAGGAGTCAGAGGTGAACTTGAACTCAGGTAGCAGAGGTTTACGGAGCAAGAACGAGGACCACCGATCTGGGGGAAGACAGCTAAAAGCCAGTGTTTCCATAGGAAATACGTGAAGGTATTGAAGGTTTACGTTCATTGAAGATTTTCACATAAAACGTCAGTTGTGGGCTTCCCTGGTGGCGCAGTGGTTGAGAGTCCGCCTGCCGATGCAGGGGACACGGGTTCGTGCCCCGGTCCAGGAAGATCCCACGCGCCGCGGAGCGGCTGGGCCCGTGAGCCATGGCCGCTGAGCCTGCGCGTCCGGAGCCTGTGCTCCGCCACGGGAGAGGCCCGCGTACCGCAAAAACAAACAAACAAACAAACAAGAAAACGTCAGTTGCAAAAGAGCTGTTTACTTTTTAAGAAAAATCTTCCTTCAAGGAAAAGCAGCTGGGAATTCCCTGGCTGTCCAGTGGCTAGGACTCCGCACTTTCACTGCCAAGGGCGCGAGTTCAGTCCCCGGTCGGGGAACTAAGATCCCGTAAGGTGCGTGGCGTGCCCCCTCCCCCCCCCAAAAAAGGAAAGGCAGCTGGTGGTCCGGATTCACTGAGGGCCCAGAACAAGAGAGAGACCCGCACCCCAGCCCCTGGTGGTTCCTGAGCAGGGGGGCCCATGGGCCTCGGGGTCAATTTCTATAGGATGGGGTCACGAGCCACCTTGGGTGAGAGGTTCTCTGGCGCATGTGTGTTCCCCTGCCAGGTGGGATGGGCCCCTTGGGAGTTGGCGGGTGGGGGCACTGTGAGCGAGGCTGCCCACTGCCGTCCCCAGAACCTCGTGCGCTGGTGTGACTCCTCGCCCTGCAAGAATGGCGGCAGGTGCTGGCAGACCAACGCCTTGTACCGCTGCGAGTGCCACAGTGGCTGGACTGGCCTCTACTGCGACGTGCCCAGCGTCTCCTGTGAGGTGGCCGCGTGGCAGCAAGGTAACTGGCCGTGTCCCGACCCGGCCCGGGCTTCCCCACAACCACCGGGCGTCTGTCCTCTGAGGTCAGGAGGTTTGCTGTCCGGAGGGGAGCCCCGGCCTCACGCTCCGTCCACCTCGTCCCCTGCAGGCATCAATGTTACCCACCTGTGCCGGAACGGAGGGCTCTGCATGAATGTGGGCAACACGCACCACTGCCACTGCCAGGCGGGCTACACGGGCAGCTACTGCGAGGACCAGGTGGACGAGTGCTCGCCCAGCCCCTGCCAGAACGGGGCCACTTGCACCGACTACCCTGGTGGCTACTCCTGCGAGGTGGGGACCCGCCCCTGGTGAGGGTGCGCGTGTCTGGTATGAGTGTCGGCGAGGGCTGGGCCCTGGGCTGGGAGCCGGTGCAGCAGGGAAGACCAAGCCCACAGACGTGTACAACTTTCAGTCTTATTAAGGGAGGGCTCGGTAACCAGGAAGGACTGCCTGGAGGAGTTGTCCTCTGCGGGGGAGCACCTGGAAGAGGAAATGGGACGGGGTTTCCCCTCCCCCAGATTTGCCCCAAGGCCCCCACCTCTATGCTAGGGAACCGGCTCTAACACCCACCTTGGCCAGTAAACTGCAGCTTCCTGGGGCCCTTCCCGGGGTCTCCCTCTGGATCCGCCAAGTCGGGGGAACCCCCCAGCTTCGCTGGGCAAGAGGGCAGCTCATGGGCCCCGTCAGCCTGCACAGGGAGTGGGGGGCGCACTGAGCCCGGGCCCGCCCCTTCGCTGTCCCCCTGCAGTGCGTGGCTGGCTACCACGGGGTGAACTGCTCCGAGGAGGTCAACGAGTGTCTGTCCCAGCCGTGCCGGAATGGGGGCACCTGCATCGACCTCACCAACACCTACAAATGCTCCTGCCCCCGGGGCACGCAGGGTAGGCAGGGCCACACCTGGGGAGGGAGCGTGCGGGCCAGCAGCCGGCGTCCATTGCCTGGGCGTCCAGGCTCCCTGGTCCTGACCGCTGGCCGAGGGGCGCACCTGTGGGAGGACCTGCCGCACGGGGTTTGACGGTGCCTGGGCCTGCAGGCGTGCACTGCGAGATCAACGTGGACGACTGCAACCCCCCCATCGATCCCGTGTCCCGGGGCCCCAGGTGCTTTAACAACGGCACCTGCGTGGACCAGGTGGGCGGCTACAGCTGCACCTGCCCGCCCGGCTTCGTGGGCGAGCGCTGTGAGGGTGATGTCAACGAGTGCCTGTCCAACCCCTGCGACGCCCGCGGCACCCAGAACTGCGTGCAGCGCGTCAACGCCTTCCATTGCGAGTGCCGCGCCGGCCACACCGGTGGGTGCCGCCGGCCGGGGGCAGGGAGCGGTGCCGGGGTGGGGGTCAGCCCCTCACACCTGCTGTCGTCCCCAGGGCGCCGCTGTGAGTCGGTCATCAACGGCTGCAAGGACAGGCCCTGCAAGAACGGGGGCAGCTGTGCCGTGGCCTCCAACACCGCCCGCGGGTTCATCTGCAAATGCCCAGCGGTAGGTACAGCCGGGCAGGCGGTGGGAAGGGCCCTGTGCGGCCAGGAAGGCTCCCTGGTCTGAAGGTGACAGGAGGACACGCCCGCTTGGCGCACCTGGGATACTGAGGTGGCCAGAGAACCCCGCCTCCCCCCATCCCGCACACGTGCCGGAGGACAATGGGTGGCTTGAGTGTCTGGACTCCAACCTCCTTGTTCCCCTCGAGACCGTGTGCTTTGTGTCAACAAACTTTATGTTTAGAGCACTTCTATAGAAAAATCGTGCAGAAGGAGGGTTCCCACGTACCCCCTCCCTCTACACACCTAGTTTCCCAGTTGTTGGCAACCTGCCCTCACGTGGAACATGGTCACCACTTGGCACCAGCATTAACACGTTGTTAAACGATCAGCACTGACACACTGTTAAGGCAGGTCTGCTCTCCTGTGGTGTTTGGGTCTGACACACGTGTAGTGTCACATGTCCACTGTTTCAGGGTCACGTGGGTTTGCCGTTGCCCTAAAACCGCCCCACGCTCCCCCCTCTGTGCTCCCTCTTCCCTCACTCCCAACCCCTGGGAACCCCCGAGCGTTTTATGTTGACTTTCTTTAAAGGGTCCGGCTGCCCGGGGAAAGGGGGATGGGGGATGCAGAGGCAAGGTCAGGCCTGGGCGGGTCCCTGGGTGTCTGGGGAGCCGGCCCACCCCGACACCCCCTGTGTGGCCCCCTCCCGGCAGGGCTTCGAGGGTGCTACGTGTGAGAATGACGCACGCAGCTGCGGCAGCCTGCGATGCCTCAACGGCGGCACCTGCATCTCGGGCCCGCGCAGCCCCACCTGCCTGTGCCTGGGCCCCTTCACCGGCCCCGAGTGCCAGTTCCCTGTCAGCAGCCCCTGCATGGGTGGCAACCCCTGCTACAACCAGGGCAGCTGCGAGCCCACGTCCGAGAGCCCCTTCTACCGCTGCCTGTGCCCCGCCAAGTTCAACGGGCTCTTGTGCCACATCCTGGACTACAGCTTCGGCGGCGGCGTGGGCCTCGACATCCCCCCGCCGCAGATCGAGGAGGCCTGCGAGCTCCCCGGCTGCCGCGAGGAGGCCGGCAACAAGGTCTGCAGCCTTCAGTGCAACAACCACGCCTGCGGCTGGGACGGCGGCGACTGCTCCCTCAACTTCAACGACCCCTGGCAGAACTGCACTCAGTCCCTGCAGTGCTGGAAGTACTTCAGCAACGGCCGCTGCGACAGCCAGTGCAACTCGGCCGGCTGCCTCTTCGACGGCTTCGACTGCCAGCGCGCAGAAGGCCAGTGCAAGTAAGGCCCACGGGGATGGCCACTCTGCACCGCGGGGGCCCCGGGGCTCACGGGGCAGCACGAGGGAACCGTCCGCTCATGGGCCAGGAGAGGGCAAGGGCCGCGGGTGGAGAAAGGACCCCGAGCTCGCGGGCAGGGCGGCGGGAGGGCAGGTGCCGGCCAAGGGTCCCCGGGGGCCCGGCGTGGAGGGACCCCTGAGCGTGCCTCGTGCCCACAGCCCCCTGTACGACCAGTACTGCAAGGACCACTTCAGGGACGGGCACTGCGACCAGGGCTGCAACAGCGCCGAGTGTGAGTGGGACGGGCTGGACTGTGCGGAGCACGTGCCCGAGCGGCTGGCGGCTGGCACGCTGGTGCTGGTGGTGCTGATGCCGCCTGAGCAGCTGCGCAACCACTCGCTGCACTTCCTGCGCGAGCTCAGCCGCCTGCTGCACACGAACGTGGTCTTCAAGCGCGACGCCAGCGGCCAGCAGATGATCTTTCCCTACTACGGCCGCGAGGAGGAGCTGCACAAGCACCCCATCAGACGCTCTGTGGACGGCGGGGCCTCGCTGCTCCCGGGCAGCGGGGGCGGGCGCCGGCGCAGGGAGCTGGACCCCATGGACATCCGCGGGTGAGTGTGCTCCTGCGGGGCCCCCCCGCCCCCCGAGCGTCAGCGCTCTTCCCACTACGTGGTGAAAGAGGCCCAGGACTTACGGGGCCTGTGAGGGGTGAGGGGCGGAGACAGCGTTCCCCCGGGGGCTCTTCACCCCATGGCCCAGGCCCTGGAGCCTGGGGTCAGCTCCAGGGGAGGATCAGCTTCTTGACATCTCTTCCCTTCCGAGATGAGGAACAGGGATGCTCGTGGCGCTCAAGGGAGCCCCGGGGCCAGGGTGGGGCGGGAGCTCTCAGAGGAGTGTCTGTGACCAGCAGCCATGCGTGCCCTGCTGGGGCTGACGTGGGCCGGCAGGGGCGCCGGCCACCTCCAGGGTTGTTCCTGTCCAGACCCAGCTCCCCGCCGCCCCAGGCTGCCCCCTTGGGTTCTGGGAGTGCCTCTGCCCCCGCCCATCAGGGTGAGGCCACAGGGGCCAGAGCTGGTCCCTGGAAGCAGTGGGCTGGGTGGGCGCAGGGAGGAGGCTGGGGTCCGAGCCCCCCGACCCCGGTGCGCCCCCAGGTCCATCGTCTACCTGGAGATCGACAACCGGCAGTGCGTCCAGTCATCCTCGCAGTGCTTCCAGAGCGCCACGGACGTGGCCGCCTTCCTGGGCGCGCTCGCCTCGCTGGGCAGCCTCAATATCCCCTACAAGATCGAGGCCGTGCAGAGTGAGTGGCCCGCCCTGCTCGCCCAGCCACACTCCCTCGGGAGCTTTTGCGTGTACTGGGAGGGGTCCGCCGGGGAGGGGCTGTCTCCCAGTTCCCCTCCCAGGTGCTCACGTTCTTCGTGCCATTTGCCACCCACGGGGGTGTCACGCCATCCAGAGTTTCGGGAGTGTCTGCTGGCGTTTTCCGCCCCGCACGCTCTCCCTCCCCACAGTGACAGCTGTCAGCGAGGCTGGCCCAGGGGAACCAGCACATCCCAGAAAGTGGGAGCCTTTTTCTCGCCCCACCCCTTCCTCCTGATTTTTCTTTGTTGGGTATTATTTCAAAATCATTACAGCTTTTTTTTTAAAAAAAAAAGGAGAGAGAGAGAAAAGAATTGATCGGTGTCATGTGAAGTGTTGAAGTTTGTATCTCGAAAATCCCCCTAAATCCTTTGTCTTAACAGCTCAATGCAAGTGCAGTGATTTGAAGTTGGCTAATCCTTCTCCCTTAAAGGAGAAAAAAGTAAAAGCCGTCTCCAGATAGCCGGCTGGTGCAGGAGAGAATTTAGCGATAGTTTGCAATTCTGATTAATCGCGTAGAAAATGACCTTATTTTGGGGGGCGGGATGGAGGAGAGTAGGCGAGGAGGCGCCCGGCCGCGGAGCCAGTGCGCTGCCCCTGGCCGCCAGCCTGCCTGGTAGCTCAGCCTGATGCCCGCAGGTGAGACGGTGGAGCCGCCCCCGCCCGCGCCGCTGCACTTCATGTACGTGGCCGTGGTGGCCTTCGTGCTGCTCTTCTTTGTGGGCTGCGGGGTGCTGCTGTCGCGGAAGCGCCGGCGGCAGCATGGCCAGCTCTGGTTCCCCGAGGGCTTCAAGGTGTCGGAGGCCAGCAAGAAGAAGCGGCGGGAGCCCCTCGGCGAGGACTCCGTGGGCCTCAAGTTAGTGGACGTGGCCGCGGCATCTGGGGGACTTGGCGGGAGGCGGGGCCGCCCCCTGTGGACCCACGGGCCCCACCTCGGATGCCGGGCGCGGGCGGGGCCCCGGGGGTCTCCCGGGAGCCCCGCTCAGTCCCGCCTCCCCACCCCCTCACCCCCAGGCCCCTGAAGAACGCCTCGGACGGCGCCCTCGTGGACGACAACCAGAGCGAGTGGGGCGACGAGGGCCTGGAAGCCAAGAAGTTCCGGGTGAGTTGGTGCCCCAGGGCCCCAGCCCCCGCCCTTCCCCCCTCCCGGCCCCTTTGGACGTGGCCCTCCGTTCGACCCTGTTTCTTAGTTCGAGGAGCCCGTGGTCCTTCCTGACCTGGATGACCAGACAGACCACCGGCAGTGGACCCAGCAGCACCTGGACGCGGCTGACCTCCGCGTGTCCGCCATGGCCCCCACGCCGCCCCAGGGCGAGGCCGACACCGACTGCATGGACGTCAATGTCCGCGGGCCGGGTAGGTGCCGCCGGCCCCCCGCACCACCCTCCGGGGCTCCACCCTGGGGCACCTAGCCGCTGCGGGCAGCCTGCTCTTGCCTGACCTCGTGACCCGCCTGCCCCCCTCCCCTGAACCCTCGGGGTCAGTACCTGGAAGCTCAGCTTGGGGGGATGAGACCTGGGAGGCGGTGGGGACCCTGGGGAGTCGCTCAGCCTCCTCGCCGGCTCCCCGCTCGGGGCGACGGTCTCAAAACTCACTCTGCCCTCCGAGTTCATTTCTTGATCCGAAACGCTTCTTTTGAGACATCCAAGGTGTTGGTTTCCTAACCACCCATTTCTTACGTGGTCTCTCTCCTGGGTGGGCTGTTGGTGAAGGTCTCGGGCAGGTCCGGAGGCAGAGCGGTGGGCGTCTCTGTCGCCCACCAGCCCGTTGGAGCTGGACTTGCCTCTGCCCTCGGGGAGCTTGCATGGGCTGCGTTGGCCCCAGGCAGGATGGCCTCCGTGGGCCTCGCGTCCGCTGGGGGCCGGCCTTCCTGACCAGGCCCCGCCCCTGCCCCGCCCCTGTCCCGCCCCTGCAGACGGCTTCACGCCCCTCATGATAGCCTCCTGCAGCGGAGGGGGCCTGGAGACGGGCAAGAGCGAGGAGGAGGAGGACGCACCCGCCGTCATCTCGGACTTCATCTACCAGGGCGCCAGCCTGCACAGCCAGACGGACCGCACCGGCGAGACCGCCCTGCACCTGGCTGCCCGCTACTCGCGCTCCGACGCGGCCAAGCGCCTGCTGGAGGCCGGCGCTGATGCCAACATCCAAGACAACATGGGACGCACCCCGCTGCACGCGGCCGTGGCTGCCGACGCGCAGGGTGTCTTTCAGGTGGGCAGCCGTGCCCGCGCCCTTCTGCTAGCTTGCGCCTGCCTTCCCTCCTCGTGGCCGGGCCCCGGACCCTCATTCCAAGCGTGGCCAGAGCAGGGGCAGCTGGCGTCTCCCCCGCTTCCCCACCTTGAGCCTTTGCACCCTGAAGGGGGCCCGAGGCCGGGGAGGGCATCAAAGCCCCGTGTCGTCCTCGCGGGGGGGCCCGGCTAGCCGCGGTCTAGCAGGAGGCCGTGGGGACCCGCAGGAAGCAGGGCCTCCTCGCCTTCACCCAAGACAGGCTCCGTCCCCTGCGTCTGCCCCTCCCGCCTGGGCTGGAGGCGTTGCCTCTGGTGGTGGGGAGAAGGGCTAGAGGCTGCTGTTTGCTGCCTGCAAACCGGGGGCTCGGGACCGGGGTGGATTAGGGACTTGGGTACCTGGGCCTCTGGGGAGTGTCCCTGGCACAGGGTGCTTTGAAAGCCGCCGGCCGGTCCCCCTGCCGCAGACCAACCAGGCCCTGGGCCGTGGTGCTCTGCACAGACGGGCAGGTAAACAGGGCGCAGACCGGGGTTTTAATTTAGTAATTTTTGACGTGCTGTCTTTCTATGGAAGTAAGAGATCAAGGACGATTTAAATGAGCCCCTGGAGGCAGGCCCTGGCGAGTTTGCTCTGGCAGCCTCTCTGGCGCTTAGAGACATAAATTCCCATGGGCGCTTGTTTCACAGGAGCTAGGCCCGCCCCGCGCACGGCGTGGTCCCCAGCTCCGTTAACCCACCAGCAAACAGTGACCGTCCTTCTCGCGGGTGCTCTGGCCCCGGCCCCTCTAGCGGCGGCCGGTGGCTCCCCCCTGCCCCAACTCCATGGGGCCACTTAGACCCCAGGAGGGGCTGCTTCCACGTCAGGGATCGGATCCCAAGCATTTGTCCCAGGTGGGTGCCTGGCGCTCACACTGGCCGAGCCTGAGACCCTCCCTGTCGCCTAGATCCTCATCCGGAACCGAGCCACAGACCTGGACGCCCGCATGCACGACGGCACCACGCCACTGATCCTGGCCGCCCGCCTGGCCGTCGAGGGCATGCTGGAGGACCTCATCAACTCCCACGCCGACGTCAACGCCGTGGACGACCTGGGTGAGCCGGCTGCGCCCGGCCCGCGGGGGTGCCCGCGGGGGTGCCCGCGTTCACCTGCTGCTCCCTAACCCGCCCTCTGCTTCCCCTCGCAGGCAAATCCGCCCTGCACTGGGCCGCCGCGGTGAACAACGTGGAGGCGGCCGTCGTGCTCCTGAAGAACGGGGCCAACAAGGACATGCAGAGCAACAAGGTGCGCCGGCTGGCGGGTCATGGCCCCGACGCCACTCTCTTCCGACGGGGGCCCCAAGCCAGTGACTTCAGCTCCTGGGCCTCAGCTCCCTAACCTGTAAAGTCCCAGGAGGACCCCCTGGCGCACAGATGGGGACCCCTCAGCGAGTGCCTGTGTGTCGTTGGCTCTCCCTCCCTCCTTCCTGCCGTAGTTACGGGTCCCCTCGCAAGCGCAGGGCGTGCGTTCCCCGCTAGCGAGTAACCGGCTGCCGCTCTCCGCTCTCTGTCACTGTGACCTGGACCTCAGCCCTGTCCTTGGCTGTCCCTGGGCGGGGTGGGGGGACGCACATGGTACACGCTGAGTCAAGAGGCTGGTGGGTGTGGGGGGCTCTGCGCCTGGGCCGCCCCGTCTCCCTCAGCGTTGCCACAGTCTGTGCCGCCCCGTCTCCCTCAGCGTTGCCACAGTCTGGGCCGCCCCCCATCTCCCTCAGCGTTGTTGCCACAGTCTGGGCCACCCCGTCTCCCTCAGCGTTGCCGCAGTCTGGGCCCCGAGGCCGAGGAGGCGCTTTCCTTCCTCCCCAGCCCCCAGCCCAGTCTGACCCCACGTCTCCGGAACTTGTCGCTGGGCTCCTCTGTGTGTCCAGCCCCACCCCATACTTCACTGACCCCTGGTTGCATTTCAGACTGTCCTGGGGGAGGGGCACAGGGGGCAGTGTTGGGCCCAGGAGCTCCTGAGTCCGCGGTGGGGCGGAGACGTGATCCAACCTCCCGTTGGGGAGACTCAGCCTCGGAGACGGAGGGGCTGGCCGAAGGGACTGCCGTGGCGTGGCGGCGGCCGTGGCCGAGGCCTGTGTGTACCAGGCCGGCACCATCAGGCCTCACCCCACACGCGCACAGCAGCCTCGGGGGCACATGCGGCATGTCCGCTGTACAGATGAGAAAGCCAAGACCCAGGGACAGAGCTAAGATGTCAGGGTCCCTGGGGGACCGTGTGGTGCCCACGGATGCACTTTAGACATCCCCAAGCCTCTGAAATTGTGGCAGGGTTTGCGTCTGTGCAGGTTTGGAGGGAGGGAAGAGGGGCCACAGTCTGTTAGATTTCCTGCGGGGCCTGTGACCCCCGGAAGGGTGAAGCTTTACTGATTTAGAGTTTAGGATCCCACAGACCGCCTCTGGGTGGGTCTCAGAAGATGTATTTAACGCCTTTTTTGTTAACACTTAACAGGCCAGTTAAAGGTAGCATGCTGGGGAGGGTCGAGATGAGCTGCCCCCCCGCCCCGTGTCCGGGAGGAGGGGCCAGACCGCCGGTCCCTCTGGTGACAGGTGACCTCCTCACCTGCCCCCGTCCATTCCCCCAGGAGGAGACGCCTTTGTTCCTGGCCGCCCGGGAGGGCAGCTACGAGACGGCCAAGGTGCTGCTGGACCATTTCGCCAACCGGGACATCACGGACCACATGGACCGCCTGCCCCGCGACATCGCGCAGGAGCGCATGCACCACGACATCGTGCGGCTACTGGACGAGTACAGCCTGGTGCGCAGCCCCCCGCTGCACGGCGCGCCCACCCTGTCGCCCCCGCTCTGCTCTCCCAGCGGCTACCTGGGCAACCTCAAGCCCGCCGTGCAGAGCAAGAAGGCCCGCAAGCCCAGCACCAAGGGCCTGGCCTGCGGCGGCAAGGAACCCAAGGACCTCAGGGCGCGGAGGAAGAAGTCCCAGGACGGCAGGGGCTGCTTGCTGGACAGCTCGAGCGCGCTGTCGCCCGTGGACTCCCTGGAGTCCCCCCACGGCTACCTGTCGGATGTGGCCTCCCCGCCCCTCCTGCCATCCCCTTTCCAGCAGTCTCCCTCTATGCCCCTCAACCACCTGCCCGGGATGCCCGAGGCCCACCTGGGCGTCAGCCACCTGAGCGTGGCGGCCAAGCCCGAGATGGCGGCACTGAGTGGGGGTGGCCGGCTGGCCTTCGAGGCGGGGCCGCCACGCCTCTCCCACCTTCCCGTGGCTTCCGGCACCAGCACGGTCCTGGGTGCTGGTGGCAGCGGGAGCTGCGGTGGGGCCGTGAATTTCACCGTGGGTGGGGCCGCAGGCTTGAACGGCCAGTGCGAGTGGCTGTCCCGGCTGCAGAATGGCCTGGTGCCGAACCAGTACAACCCGCTGCGAGGGAGCGTGGCGCCGGGCACCTTGAGCACGCAGGCCCCCGCCCTCCAGCACGGCATGGTGGGCCCGCTGCACGGCGGCCTGTCGGCCACCGCCCTGTCCCAGATGATGAGCTACCAGGCCCTGCCCAGCGCGCGGCTGGCCGCCCAGCCTCACCTGGTGCAGCCTCAGCAGCAACAGCAGAACTTACAGATGCAGCCGCCGAACATGCAGCCGCAGGCACCGCAGCCGCACCTCGGCGTGGGCTCGGCCACCAGCGGCCACATGGCCCGGAGCTTCCTGGCGGGGGAGCTGAGCCAGGCGGACGTGCAGCCCCTGGGCCCCGGCAGCCTGGCGGCGCACACCGTCCTGCCGCAGGACAGCCAGGTCCTGCCCACGTCGCTGCCGGCCGCGCTGGCCCCGCCCATGACCACCGCCCAGTTCCTGACGCCCCCCTCCCAGCACAGCTACTCCTCCCCCGTGGACAACACCCCCAGCCACCAGCTGCAGGTGCCCGAGCACCCCTTCCTCACCCCGTCCCCGGAGTCCCCCGACCAGTGGTCCAGCTCGTCGCCGCACTCCAACATCTCCGACTGGTCCGAGGGCATCTCCAGCCCGCCCACCAGCATGCCGTCCCAGATCGCCCACGTTCCTGAGGCCTTTAAGTAAACAGCCGGCTGCCCCCAGGGACCCTGTGCTTCCTTTCCCAAGCCCTGCTGGACGTTCGCGTGCGCTCCGTGGATGTCGGGGCCGACCAAAGGAGCTTTTTTCAAAACATGAGTCTTTATACAAAATAAGAGGACAAGAATTTTTAATTTTTTTTTTTTTAGTATTTATTTATGTACTTTTATTTTACCTGGAAACACTGTCTTTTTATTTATATGTACTGTTTTGTATATCACCAGGTAGCAACTTCTATCTGCTCCAAGAAAATAAACTAGTTCTCTATCGTGATTTCCCTGCTTAGGATGAAGATTCCCAGGTGTTTGTAAAATATAAACAAAGATTCATGATTTCCAAATGCCATTTATTTATTGATTTCCTTTTTTTTTTTTTTTTTTTTTTTTTTTCCGAAAAGAAATTTCAGAGAAGGGAGGTTTTCGAGCCAGCATTGTTCAGAAAGCTCCCGGGGTGCCCGGGCCTGCTGCCCATTTCCCCAGACAGCCCCCTCACCCCTCCTCCAAAGCGGGACCACTCCCCCGACCCCCGCTCCCAGGACCACCTGCGTTTTGCGAGAAGATGCATCTAGAGAGAGAAAAGCAGACCCTTTACTCCTTACGCACATGGGTTAATTGGCTTCTAAAATAGGGAAGGAGCATGTGGAATGATGTGGTTTACGAGTTTTGGTGTTCTTTTAAATGACTTTTTTAAAACACGCTTTTAAAAACGTGTTCTTGGGGTATACCAAGGGTA
Source organism: Aethalodelphis obliquidens (assembly GCF_003676395.1). Taxonomy (NCBI): domain Eukaryota; kingdom Metazoa; phylum Chordata; class Mammalia; order Artiodactyla; family Delphinidae; genus Aethalodelphis; species Aethalodelphis obliquidens. Next base: position 1,195,469 of record NW_020837951.1, read on the forward strand.
CGTTTCATGGTACCAATCATGAATCTTTGTTTCGGGTTCAGTATTACATAGTTGTTCATTGGTCTTGTGAGTTCTTGTTCTTTCTGGAGGCTCCCAGGCACCACCACCCCCGCCCCCACTGATACTTAAGCATCGTGGGGAGTGAGAAGTCAGAGGTGTGGTACCCACCTGGGACCCCACGCTGGGGAGGCCTACCCCTTTCTGGGGAGAGACACTGCCTGGGCCACCCCGTCGGAGGCGTCTCAACTTGAACTGCGTCTCCCAGGTTCAGCAGAAGATGGATTGGTGCTCCCGGGGCCCGAGCGCTGATGGGCCCTGTCTTTATAGGAGACTCGGAAAAACATGGTTGTGTGCAGCCTCACTGCTCAGAGACCCTCGTGCCGGGGCCCGGCGCGGCTCAGTGGGGCGCTTGGGACGCCGGGAGCCTGCTTGCGGGCCACCCCTCCCGGTTTGGGGAGGGGGGGTGTGCGCCCGGGGGAGGGAGCAGATTCTTACATTATCAAGTATAAGCCTGTGGCAGAGTAAATGTCTGTAAATACATTTCTAAATGGGGGATTTTGTTTAAGAAATGTGATGGAACAAATCTGTCAGGGGTCATGTTGGTAAGGGATGTCAGAACCCAGGCCCCACGACCTGACCTGCAGCTGCTGAACCGTAGCTCCTGAGAGCAAAGCCAGGGAGGGTCCTGCCGCCCACTGCGCTCGGGCAGCTGCTCGGGCCTCGCCGGGCACAGTGTTGGGCCACCCCTAGTGGGCATGACCAGACACTTCCTAAGATGTTGCTTCTTACTGTGTTTTATAAAATAGAGTGTAGTTTACATGAAAAGGAAACTTTTTTAAAAAGTTATCTACATGCAAAACTGCAGGTGATGAAAATGATGTATTTTTTTTCATCTTTTTTGTCTGATTTGCAATAAAAATGATCCTGATGGTTGTCCAGATTTTGCTAAACTCGGCTGTGGTGCTGGCTTGCTTTCTGAGAGCGGGGAACAGCAGGGCAGTCCTCTCCGAAGTACCTCCCGATGGGAGAGCGGTGGTGAGACCACCCAGCCCTGGCCCGTGGGCACCGGCGTCACTCTGTCCGCTCGGAAGGTGTCCAGTGTCCCTGTCTACCACGGGGAGGCAGACACCCCGCAGGGAGCCGGGCACATACAGCCCGACACCACCAGGCTCCGGGCTCTCCCATCTGTCTGGGCCATGGAGGGCGAGGCACCACTGACCAGCCTGGGGACCACGGCCCGGGGGCCGCTGCAGGAAAGAGGGAGGGGCCGGGAGGCCACGGGAAGGAGTCCAGACCCTAGCGTGAGGTCAGAGGAAGCCACAGGAATATCCGAGCAGGGGCACCACGGGGGTGACCCCAAGGGGTGCAGGCTGGGCAGAGCCATTGGCTCAGGGAGCCTGAGTTGGGCCACCAGACGCCCACGTGGGCCTCTCCCCGTCCCTCCTGCCTGTGCCCCTCCTCTCACCTGGCCCCGCCTGCCTCTTCTCTACCTGGCCCCGCCCCCAGGCCAGTGGCTTCAAACCAGATTTTGTTTTTCTAATTAAAAAAAATTTTTTTTAAACTATTTTTTGGCTGTGTTGGGTCTTTGTTGCTGCGCGCAGGCTTTCTCTAGTTGCGGCGAGCGGGGGCTACTCTTCGTTGCGGTGCGCAGGCTTCTCATCACGGTGGCTTCTCTTGCTGCGGAGCACGGGCTCTAGGCACGTGGGCTTCAGTCGTTGTGGCTCGCGGGCTCTAGAGCGCAGGCTCAGTAGTTGTGGTGCACGGGCTCAGTTGCTCCGCGGCATGTGGGATCTTCCCGGACCAGGGATCGAACCGGTGTCCAAACCAGAATAACAGAGAGTCCGGTGACCCCCTTCCACTGCAAAGTGCCGCCTGCCCCTGGGCCTGGCCTATTCAGGCACAAAGGTGAACCCAGGATTTCCTCACTGAGTTCGGATGCTTCGTTCCTGGGACAGGAGGTTCTGGGAAGTGGGATGTGGCAAATGGCTGAATTTCCATCTTTGGGGGGCGGTACTCAGCCTGAATTCTGCCCAAAGAACACCCACACCACAAAATTACACTCCTAGGTGTACACTTGAGAAAAGTGAAAGCAGACTCGCACAAGTGCGTCCACAGACGTGCTCACAGCAGCCAAGAGGTAGGAACAGCCCAAATGCCCGTCCGCTGCCAAGTGGATGAGCCAAGTGCAGTGGCCCGTGCTGTGGTGGTTCATCATATGCGTCAACTTGGCTGGGGGGCCATTTGGCCAAACGTGAGGGTGTTTCTGGATGAGATTAGCATTGGAATCTGTGGGCTGAGTAAAGCAGACACCACCCCCCCGCCCATGCGGGTGGGTCTCACCCAATCAGGTGAAGACTTGAATAGAACGAAAAGGTTGGGTAAGGGGGACGTCCTCCTGCCAACCACGTGAGCTGGGACGTCAGTCTCTTCCTGCCTTTGGATTTGCACCAAAGCATCAGCACCCCGGTCTCGAGCTGCTGACCACAGATCTGGGGACTTTGGAGCCCCCATAATCGTGTGAGTCAATTCTTTGTAATCAATTTCTTTATGCATTGATACATCCTGTTGGCTCTGTTTCTCTGGAGAACCCAGACTAAATACACATATGGTGGAATATTATTCAGCCATGAAGAAGAACGAAGCTACCGACACCTGCTACAGCACAGCTGAAACTCAGAAACATCATGCTGAGCAAAAGAAGCCAGACGCGGGCTTCCCTGGTGGCGCAGTGGTTGAGAGTCCGCCTGCCGATGCAGGGCACGCGGGTTCGTGCCCCGGTCCGGGAAGATCCCACATGCCGCGGAGCGGCTGGGCCCGTGAGCCATGGCCGCTGAGCCTGCGCGTCCAGAGCCTGTGCTCCGCTACGGGAGGGGCCACAGCAGTGAGAGGCCCGCGTAGCACAAAAAAAAAAAGAAGCCAGACGCTAGAGGTCACACACTGTATGGCTGCATTTGTGTGAAACGTGCAGACCAGGTAAACCCACAGAGGCAGCACGCAGATGAGCGGTTCCCAGGGCTGAGGGCGGGGGGGATGGGAAGCGACTGCCCAGTGGGGCTGGGGCGTTACGCTGGGCGATGAGACGCTTTGGAACTTGATAGAGGTGGTGGTTGCACATTTTTAACGTATTAAGTGCCATTGAATTTGCTGTAAAATGATTAATTTTATGTTCTATGAGTTATACCTCAATCAATTATTTTTTTAAAAGAAAGAACTCCCAGCAGTGTTTGAACTCCCAAGAAGTTCACTGGGGCTGTGGGATTCCCACAGATGCAGCAGGACGGGCCTCAGGGGACCCAGGGGTCATGAGGAGCGCCTCTCTGCTACCCAAATCTTTGGGGCCCTCAGCAGCAAGGAGCAGGGTGCCGTGCCTGGAACCTGGCCCTGCCCACCGCTTTGCTGGCAAGGTCCTGGGGGGAGGGGCAGCTGCAGCCACAGAGCAAGGGCTCTGCCCTCCCCCCCCCACCGCCCGAACCTCCCCTGACCCTCAGGAGCTCAGCCCTCAGCCGCCCCCAGGCTCGGAGGCACTGGCGGAAGTTCTGCAGGCCCCAGGGTGCCCACCGGATGCTGAGAGGGTGTGAGCAACCCACCCGTTTGTCCCACTGGGACCTGAACCTGCTCCCGCTGCCCCGGCTGCCCTGCCGACTCGCCTCCCTCCAACTCGCCATTCTCATCCTGGACGTACAGCCCGACTCGGCCTGCTCTGCCGGCCCCGCCTTTGAAGGACCCCCGCCTGGCCACCATGCACCTCCCAGGGAGGACACAGCCCCTCCCTTGGGGCTAAGCTCACCCAAGACACCCCTGGCTTGGGGGTCTGTCCTGGGCTGAACTCTGTCCTCCCAGAAGTCACATGTTGAAGGCCTGGCTCCCCAGACCTCAGAACGTGGCCGTGCTTGGAGGTGGGTCTTTAAAGGCTCGGTAATTAAGGCAAAGTGAGGTCGTTAGGGTGGCCCTAAGCCAATGTGACTGGTGTCCTCGTACGAAGAGGCGGTCAAGACATAGACACGCACAGAGGGAGGATGGAAGACCCAGGGAGAGGGCGACCACCTCCCAGCCCAGGAAAGAGGCCTCAAGAAGTCAACCTCGCCAACACCTGGATCTCGGCCTTCAGCCCTCAGAACTGTGAGAGATGAATTTCTGTTAAGCCACTGGCCTGTGGTACCTTTCTTTTTTGGGACCCCGTTGTGCACTTGTGGGATACTCGTTCCCCGACCAGGGATTGAACCTTGGTCCCGGCAGTGAAAGGGCTGAGTCCTAAGCCCTGGACTGCCAGGGAATTCCCTGTGGTACTTGTCCTGGCAGCCCTAGCTGACGGACAGAGCACACCTCTCAGGTGCCACGCGCATGTCCACATCCCCAGCAGCCCCAGCCTGCTGGCCCTGGTGCTGCCCTGGTTCCCTCCCCCTCCTCAGCTCGTCACTCCCCAGGGGTCTGGAGACTTGCACTTTTCAACATGCAAAACACACGAGGTTGACACAGAGCCGCCAATCCCGATCCACCTCCTGATGCTTCCTTCCCTCCTGACTGCTTGTGGTCAGGGGCCGTTGGGGGGGGCCTTCCTCAAAGCATCCAGGGTGGTTCAGAGCAGCAGGTCCAACAGAAAGGCAACGCCGGCCACAGTGCGCTTCAAAGACTTCAGCTGCCACAGGAAACAGGAAAAGAAACAGGTGAAGTTTATTTTAATACAATTTAGTTAACCAGTAGATCCAAACTATTACCACCTCAGCCTGTCATCGACATAAGCAGTTAATGAGATGTCTTCATGCTTTTTGAGGGGTAGGAGGGGGACTGTGTCTTTGAAAGCCCGTGTGCGTCCCAGGCTTACAGCGCACCTCAGTTTGGACTGGTCGCAGCCCCAGGTGCCTGACCCGCACACGTGCGCACAGACACCACGTCGGATGGCACGGATTTAGACCGTCACGGTGGCCTCTCGGCACCTCTCAGCCCTGCAGGAAAGCCCGAGGCCCATCACTGGCGTGGGGTCTGCTCCACCTTGTCCCCAAGTGAGCCCCAAAGGAGGCTCTGCACCCCTCTGGCCAGAGCAGAGACGGGACCCGTGGGCGAGGAGGGACAGCATTAGGGCCCACAGACAAACAGACAGGCAGGGCTCCTCCACACCAAGAAGTGAGCAGAGTGTCTCCGGGCTCCGCACTGCTTGGGGGCCTTGGGCCGCACTGGCTCTCTTCGTTAAGAAAGGCTCGCTTTCAGAGAATGTCCGCAGTGAGACGGCCCTTAGCCGCGGAGCTGACGTCCACTCTGCGGCGCCTTCCTATTCCGTCGCGGGCCGATGACAAGTCCTTTGTGGGCCAGCCCGATCCAGAAACCACACCGCTGCAGTGGGGCACAGACGTCAGCGGCAGACGGTGGAGAGCTTCCTACACTCACCGCTTGTGATGGGGCCCCGGGCATAAGAGCAAAGGATTATTCTGTTGAAGTATTTCATTCAGAAACCTAAACAATGTGGTCCAGATTGACCCCAGGGCAAACGGAGACCCAGAAGCACTGTGTCCCGAAGGGTGTTTGACGGGTTTTGGGTCAGAGTATCCTTTCCTGCAGGACCCCTTAGGCTTTGAAATGATGGTGTGGACAGTGCATCGCCAGGAGGGAGCGTATGTGCACTGGTTCCCAAACGGACTCACCCATCACAGATGAAGGGGCGACACGGGCTGGACACGGGTCAGGACATGCTGCTCCTAGTGACTCCATCTTCAGGATGATTCAAGAAGCCACACTGGTTGCCGCCATGCTTCCCGATCTGTGTCCCTTGTGTCTCCACCTTCCCGGTCGCAGCTGTTGACCTGCAGGCAGGTGACTTGTTGTCTCTGAGACTGTGTCTCAGGGGTGACGTGGGAACTGCTCTGAGCCGACCTCCTGGGCTTGTGGTGGGGCCGGGACCTGTCAGGTCGCCGCCATAAAGCTCCTGGCACGAGGTAAGGACTCAGAAATGGCACCGAGTTCTACAGCTGCGTTCCCTGCGCCGCCCCGGGGAAGCGTGTGCTCGCTCGAGCCAGGCAGCAGCCTCTTTCGGGACACGTGACCATCCCCGTTCAGGACGGAAAAACCCAGGCTCGACGAGGTGACAGTCTGAGCTCCAGAAACGTTATTTCTGTGTAACACAACAGATGCTGCGTGCGAAGGGCCTCAGAGTTACATTGTTTACTTTTTCACACCGTCGAATGTGTGGCCCTTCCTGAATCACACAGTGATGCGTTATCAATACTTATCATGAATCTGTAGTTGTGTATGGATTCACGATATTCACTGTAAATCTCTGTACAGACACACCTCAGAGACATTGCGGGTTCGGTTCCAGACTCCTGCAATGAACTGAGTATCACACTGAAGGAAGTCACAGGAATGTTTTGGTTTCCCAGTGCGTGTAGAAGTTATGTTTACACTAGACTGTAGTCTATTAGGTGTGCCAATAGCCTTATGTCTAAAAATCAATGTACATACCTTAATTAAAAAATACTTTATTGCTAAAGCATGCTAAGTGTCCTCTGAGCTTTCAGTGAGTCATAGTAATAACATCAAAGATTACTGAACACAGACACTGTAACGAGTATAATAAGAAAGAAAAAGTTTGAAATATCGCGAGAATTACCAAAATGTGACACAGAGACAGGAAGCGAGGAAACGCTATTGGAAAAACGGTACCCATAGACGTGCTTGACGCAGGGTTGCCACAGACCTTCAACTTGTAAGAAAACGCAGTATCTGTGAAGCACAATGCAGCGAGGTGTGCCTGTACCAGAGCTTTTGTCACCCTGTTTTGGCATCTCTTCAATTTAAAAAACAAGTCTTGGGACTTCCCTGGTGGTCCAGTGGTTAGGACTCCACGCTCTCACTGCCAAGGGCGTGGGTTCAGTCCTTGGTCCGTGAACTAAGATCCCGCAGGCCGCACCAAGCACAAGACAAACAAAACCAAAACGAGCCTCAGAAAAGTGGGTGACGTTGGGGCTTCCCTGGTGGCGCAGTGGTTGAGAATCCTCCTGCCAATGCAGGGGACACGGGTTCAAGCCCTGGTCCGGGAAGATCCCACATGCCGCGGAGCAACTGAGCCCGTGCGCCGCAACTACTGAGCCCACGTACCACAGCTACTGAAGCGCCTAGAGCCCGTGCTCCGCAACAAGAGAAGCCACCGCGATGAGAAGCCTACGCACCACAACGAAGAGTAGCCCCCGCTCGCCGCAACCAGAGGAAGGCCGCGCACAGCAACGACGACTCAACGCAGCCAAAAATAAACAAACAAATAAATAACATTTACAAAAAAGAAAAAGAAAAATGTGTGACCGTAAGTAGGTTACTTATTCCTCACCAGCCATTTCCTTACCTGTAAAATGAAAGAAAGAGAAGGACACTGCCCTGAAGCGCCATTCCCCCACCCCCGCACCCTGGCCACCGCTGGCTCAGGGCCTCCCCAGCGACCAGCGACCTAGTGGGTGAGGGATGATGCCAAGGCTAGATCCAGCCCCCGTAGCTGTGAGGATTAAATCACTGAGCACAGCGCTCGAGAAATCCACATCTTCTGTTTTTCCATTAAGCTCGACTCGGAGGATTTACGGGGCACCTACTGTGCTCCGCAGACCCCACCACCCTCTGGGGTCCGGAAATGAACAACACCCCAGAGAGGGCTGCAGTCTGGGGGTGCTGCAGGGAGCCAAAGGTTTTCCTCTGGCTGCACCGGTGCCCAGAGACCCAGCGGTCCTGGGAGGAGCCACCAGCAGGGCAGAGGCTTGCTGGGGCCAGCCTGCCTACACGGAGGCGGCTCTCTGCCTCCCCCTGCTGGCAGCGCCCCACCAGTGTCCCCTTTGGCAAGCGGGTGGTCCGCGTGGGGACTTCCAGCGGGCCAGGTGAGGCCAGGTGAGGCTCCGCTGTTTATAGTTTACGTCTGCACCTCTCCTAACGCTCAGGTCCATCGTCCGTGACAGTGCTGTTGTCCCTTTTTACAGATGAGGAAGCTGAGGCTCAAAGAGGTAGGTGACTTCCCTGAGTTCACCCACTTGAGCCAGAGCATGCGACTCCCCAGTCAGTGTCCTTACAGCCACCTCAGGGGTCACCTCCCCTGGGAGGACCCGGAGGGCCTGGAGACCCTACCTGGCTCAGCCCCTCACCATTCAGACAGGAAAAGCCATGCTCAGGGAGGGAAGTGTCAAAGTCACCCTGCCAGGAGTTAACGCTGCAGCCAGTCTGCCACTTGGCAATCTGCAGGTGTAGGGGTTCTTCCAAGCGCCACCCTAGGCCCTTTCCAATTCCCGATCCACGGTCCCAGCAGGCCCCCAAGTCCACACCTGTAACTTAGGTCACCACCGAGGCTCAGGACTCCCGCCTTGTTTGTTCCCTTGGCTGACGTGTGTGGAGCGTGTGCCGTGCCAGGGGCTGCGGATGCAGCTGGCAGCCAGAGAGCCACGTCCTGCCCTCGGGGGTCATCCGGGGTTTGGCTCTCCCCACCAGCCTGGCCCCAGCATCCTTGCCACTCCCCTGGGGGACCCAGGGCCACCTCCTGGGCTCCTGACTCTGGCTAGTGCCCTGCCGGACAGCCGGGGAAGGCTAAACCGGTGACGTCACTCCTGGCTGCTGAAAAGCCCCTGAGAGCTTCCTTGCTTCCAAAAGTCAAGTGTAAGTCCCCTCTCGGCGCCCACGGAGCCCCACGCAATGGAGGCACGCCCAGCGGCTCCCGGGCCGCTGCCTGCTCTCTGGGGTCCACCCCCTGCCACTCCAGAAGTTTGTCTTCGCGTCAGCCACAAGTGCTCCTCCTTTCCCATCCCTGCCTCTCCCCGCCCCCCAGCAGGTGGGACCCAGGCCGCACTGGGCACATCCGCTGCTGCCCAGCGTCCTGCTCCCCCAGGGATAGGAGCCGCGCCTGTCTGTTCCACGGCCGCAGCCTCGGCTCCTCCCGGTGCCTGGTGCGTGACAGGGGCCCAGCAGACGGCTGTGTGCTGCTCTAGGAAGGACGGCTCCCAGGTTTTCCAGGGCCTCGCTGCAGCTAAGGAGGACACAGCGCACACTTCCCCGTGGCTCGTATGCAATCGGCATCTTCCTGTGTTTTCTGCTTCACCCCTGTTGCTACTCACCTTATATGCTCAGTACTTGGCTCAGTGATTTAAAACAGAAAGTTCTCTGAGACCTCCTAGGGGCCAGGCATGTTTCCAGACGCTGGAGAGGACAGTGCCATGCTCAGGCTACAGTGCCACTGACGGTGATGACATTTACCAAGCCTGGCTGGCTCAAGGCTTGCCTGGATATGGACGTCCTCCTGCAAGGCCCTCCGGGGGCCCAGGATGGCTCTAGTGGTGTTGGCCTTATGCCCCTGGCCTGCACCCTCATTGAGGGGCCTCCCTCTTCTCACCTGCAGCCTGGCCACACACCAGCAACCCACCTGGATGCACCCCGACAGGGGCCCCCACACACCGGGGCCCGATGCCCAGGTGCCATGGAAGAAACTCTAAGGCACAGCTATCTGCGCCTCGGGACCTGTTTCTCCTGAAGGAACTGACCCCCACCCCTTCCTCTCCAGCCACTCCATCCTCCGGAAGCCCATCCTTCCGGCTCTTCCCACCTCTGAGGCCCTGACATGCTTTTTGCCTGGACCACTCAGCCAGCCCCGTCTCACAGAGGCTGCCCCCTCTCGCCACGACGAGCTGGGCAGGCCCATTCCCACGCCCCCAGCCTCAGCACCCAGGACTGAGGGTGTGCGTCAGGGGCTGAGCAGAGCACCTGGCCTGGAACAGGCCTGCCATACAAACACCCACAGACCACACTTTACGCCCTGCGGGGGAGTGAGGGGCACAGGCTCACGGCCACGGGCCGCCGGGCCTTCACCTACACTGAGACTGCTGCCCGCCCCAAGGGCCCCTGGGAGGACTGCCTGGCAGGTCGGTCATCAGGGATGCTGAGTGGGGACGCCCGACCTCTCCCCAACAAGGCGCTCACATCAGACCAGCGCCGTCCAATGGGAACATAATGCCAGCCACGTATGGAATTTTACACTTCCTGGCAGCTACATTAAAGAAAGGAAACAGACGAAATAAAATTTTATAGTATATTTTATTTAACCCAGTAGATCCAAAATATCATTTCAACAGGCAAGGCTCTCACTGAGCTACCTCACAGCCTCGGCCCCGTGGCGTGGACTCTGCGCTCAGAGCGCATCTTGGGTTGGACCAGTACCCTGGAAGGTACAGGCTAGTGGGAGAGGCTGACTGTCACAATACTGAACACAATGTGACCAAGTGCCGTAATGATGACGAGACAGCCCGGTTCTCTGGCACCGCCTCTGCCCGTTGTCCCTCTGCCCACAGCAGTTCTGTGTCCCGTGCGTTCTGGGCAACGTGACTACAGCTCATGTGACTACGGAGCTTGGCATGAGGAGCTACATTTCCCCCAGGAAAGAGCGGCCGATTCCAGCCCACCCAGTGGGGGCTTCAGGGAGGTGGTGACATTTGTATCCAGCCTCCAAGTACGAGCCAGGGGAGAGGCTGGGAGAAAGGAGAGAGGAGTGGACATTGCAGGCAAAAGGAAGGGTGCCTAATCAAGACTAGTGATGGCTGTCGTGGCGGTGCACCTCCTCGGCATGGCCCCCGCGTCCCAGTTTGCCCTGACAGCCCCAGCTCACACCTGTTGATCCAGCACATGCGTCAACAGCACCCTCTCTCAGTCCCCAAAATGTCCAGGTGCTCACCCTGCGTAAACCCCAGGCTGACGAGGTTAAGGAAGGTGACAAAGGGCACACAGCATCTGGGTAGCAGGCTGGGTCTCAAAGCAGATGGTCTTTGACTCTGAGCCCCGTCTCCATGGCCCAGAGGCTTGATGGCTCAGCTGCGGGCCCCGGAGCCCTCTCCTGCACACCAGCCTACAGACAGAACCTGAGAGGGTCTCCACACACAGCTTAGCGACAGACAGACCCTGAGAGGGTCTCCACACACAGCTTAGCGACAGACAGAACCTGAGAGGGTCTCCACACACAGCTTAGCGACAGACAGAACCTGAGAGGGTCTCCACACACAGCTTAGCGGGAGGGAGGAGGGGAGGGGAAAAAAAGCCCCAGGCCCTTGCAGGTCACCTTTGCTAATCACAGCTTTCCTTAAAGTCACCACACGTGCTGCCCCTTTAACAACCCCCCAGGGCCCGGAGGTCTCCAATTTGCCCTGGGCAAGTTGCTTTCTGCTGCTTTGTCTTCAAGTCGGAGCCCACTGGGGCTGACCACAGGGCCCCTCAGGCCACCAGAGAGGAAGGTCTGGGCTCGAGCTCTTGAGCTCTTTGAACTTCCCGGGCTGGGGGGTGGGGGTGGGTACCAGCGACACATCTCTCTGCAGGATGATTTGCTGGGACCAAGTGTCTGCAGAACACAGTGACCACCAGGAAGAAGGGGACCGAGTGGTGGGGCCCAGGGTGCATTCTACTGCATGTTCCCTAACTCTGTGTTGACACAGGCTGGGAACTCGATTTCTGCAAGGCAAATGTTAGCTTAGCAAAGTGGCCACGTCAGATGGGCTGAAACTCTCCCTGCGCCCGCCCGGGGCTCTGACAGCGTGGCCGCTCCCTTGCCAGCATCACGGCAAACAAAGAGAAGAACCACACTCCTTCCTTCTTCCCAAGCTTCTGGGTCCCATCAGTGACCACCCTCCTACTCCCGACAGGCCAGAGCACAGCAGCCGCTGCGGCTGGGAGCTCAGCGGCTGCGCGATGTGTACCTGCGCAGGCACACGCGCCACCCTTCCCGCCCTCCGGAAGGCGCCGGGGCAAGCGGGGCAGGCTGCTGCCCTTCCCTACCCTTGCCAGGCGGGTGGCAGGTGAGTGCGCCGGGCCAGGCTGGCTGCTTCTTCACCTGCCTTTTCTCCCTGGGAGAATGAGGGTACAAAGGGCAGCACCCCTCTTCCCTAAGATCCTCTATGGGTGGTGGGCTCAGATGCTGCCTCCCGGTGGGCGCCAGGACAGGGGAGCAACCTCAGGGAGGAACAGGAGGCTGAGGCCCAGCAGCCTAGACTGTCACTCGGTACCTCGGGGGTCGCCCTCATTCAACACAAATATCCTCTCAACAACGGTTAGGGAAAACCACACAGAGATACCGGCTTCCGTCCACAGGGCATCTCTGGGCACAGAGGGAACCGCTGCTCACGGGAAGAAGAGTCAGGGGCCTCGAGGGGGCTTAGGGCAGACAAAAGAGGGGCCGGGGACTGCGCGGCCAGCGCCGGTGGCGAAGGGGGCGGGGAGGGAAAGGGCCGGACGAAGTGTGTGCCCGGGGAAGGCGACGGCCGAGCCGGGGAGGAGGCCGGGCCTGGGCGAGGCGAGGCGGGACGGTGCGACTGGGCGCTGCAGGCGGACAGGACGACCCCCGAAGCGGGAGCCTGGGCGGCAAGTGGGGCTTCGACGGGGCCTGTGGACTGGGGGCCGGCGGCGTCTGTCCCTTCCAGGGTTCTGTGCGGAGCACATGGGCACTGCTTTCCGAGAGCTAGACGTGGACGGAGCCGAACTTCCCGGGCAGAACTGGAACCAGGAGCCGTCAGTGGTCGTAACTAGGCAACTCGCGGGCCGCCGCGAGGCGCGCACGCGCAGTTCGCAGGGGCTGCCGGCGCATGCGCGGTCGTCTTCCGCCCGTTTCCCTTCGAAGAGTCCAACGGCAGAATGGGAGGAAGGCGCCTGCGCCAGGGTGCTGCTCGGGTTCTCGGCTCAGCCGGGTAGCCGTTCTCGGTCGGTGCACCTGCTGGCGTCAGTCGCTCAAGACTGATTCTTCCCTTGGGTCTTCTTGAAGAATCCCGACTCTTCTCACATCCTAAGTCAGAAGAGACGGGGAGAAAGAGCCGGCATAACTCGGACGACGTCCCAGGGCGGTCCTCGCGCGCCCGACCGGGCAGGTGGGCGGGCAGGTGGGCGAGGGGCGGGACCAATGGATGGGCAGTGAAAGACGGGATGCGGGCGGGGGCGGGGCCAGGGGCGGGGCGGAGTGTCACGAGGGCCCCTGCGAGGGGCGCGGCGCGCGCTGACGTCGCTGCCGGACACGTCGGCGACGCGGTGGCCGCGGGGACCGGAGCCGGATGTGCCAAGATGGCTGCTGCGGCTGCAGTGTCTCCGCTTGTGGAAACCGCCGCGCCGTACTCCGCACGCGGCTCCTGAGGGGCGGGAGCCGGGGGTCGCGGAGGGGCCGGGCGGTAGCCGGAGTGGGCCTGGGCCGCCCTGCGGCGCGCCGGTGAGGGCCGGGGTCTGGGCGGAGGGAGGCGGCCGGGCCGGGCCCAGCCCGGAGCGGACGGCGCGTCTCCTGGGAGCCGCCGGCGGTCGGGCGGGGGCCTGCGGGCTGGGAGGGTCGGGCAGACCCCTTGGTTACCTGCCCGCTCGGGCCGACGTGGCCTCCACCTGCACGGGCTGTCGGATCAGCTGAGTGGACACTAGCCGTGGTGGCCTTGGTGTGGGGTTGTGTTGGAAAGGCTGGAAGAAAAGCCAGACCTGCAACTTTTTAAGGAGTAGAAGCATTTAGGAAATTTTTTTAACAGTTTAGCTTGCCCTTTGCTTCGAAGGTTCTGAAGTTTTGTGTTCATTGGTTGAAAGGTTTCTGCTGAGCTGTGCGGGCGATGAGGTAGATTGACATTTGAACCAAGGAACAGCCTTGTTGCGTCTGTTGGTAATGGGGCGAGGTGACCAAGATGTTGCAACCGAGGTCGAGCGCTGTGTTTTATCTCAAGGGGCAGAGGAATGTGTAAAGCAGCCTGCCCTTTTTGTGAAGAAAGTATTACAGTAGAGCGTCTGGACATGACACAGCCATTTAAAATCAGTTGTTGCTGCTTTACCTGAAAAGTTTTAAATGGTTTGGAGATTGTGAGTTGCTTATTAAGATTTTGTTTTAAATACATATGATGCAGATGTTAACCAGAGAGGTATTTCCCATCCCCGGATATGGCAGGAAGCAAACTGAGTCACAGACAGTTGTTCCTAGGTTGATACTTTTGCAGGTTTCAGCACAGCCTGCCTCCCTGCAGTTTTCTCCCCCCGTGCCCTTTCTTAGGGTTCCAGGTGTTATCTTAGAAAGATACAGTAAGAGCCAAAAAAAATCAATTCTTTCTTGTTCTTTGTGACTCGTACACCCTTAATAGCAGTTACTGCAGTAAGTCTCAGAATTGTATGGAAAGTTTTCTCCAGGGTAGGTGTGCAGATTTTAATGTGGTTCCTTCTTGCTTCTGTAAACATCTTTTCCGAGTGTCCTTTTTGCTCCTTGTCATTTTTTGCAGTGTTTAGACACTCCCTTCTTTAACATCTAAATGTGTATGATTCTGTACTTAGAAAAGTTGGAGTCTGTGCTGTCTTTGTGTCCGGTGTCCCCTAGTCTGATAGGTACGTCGCTTAGCAGTTGCCGTGAGGGAGATTGTGGGCAGAGCATAGACTCCCAGGTGCTTCCTGACACGCCGGTTGGTTTACACACTTACGCTTGAGGCGACGGCCCTGGCAGGAGAGGAGCGTGCTCTCAGTATCTCAGTTCAGTAGCCGGGAATTTATTTCGAAACAGGTTGTGTTTATTTCACATAGATCCAAGGCAGCTTAATTGAAGAGCTAGGGTTATGAATAATGCATCTTTAGGAAGGTCAGCTGGTTTCTTTGAAGCAGTCTGCCTTTTTTAAAGTTAGGTGACTTGAGGCTACAGAATGACTTACTGGACAGAATAAAATTCTCTGTAGTCAAAAGATAAATGATATGCCCTTGCATTGTTTTTCTGCTGGTGAATATAAAAGAAGATCAAAAGAATAATGTTCAAGTCAGAAGGTTGTTCCAAATAAAATCGGTCTATTGCTAAAAAGCTCTCAGTTGTCGGGGAGAGAAGGCAAAGCTACTTTGTTGGGAAGTGATAGTGTTTGCTTATAAAATGATTCTTAGTCCAGGAGTTGAGAAAACAATTTTAAGGAAGTTTCTGCAAGGAAACATTTTAAGTATAGATGTTATATGAAATTTAGATTCTGGTAAGATTTCCCTGTTAAACAGCCATAGGGATTAGGGCCTCCCAGAATCCACTGTGAATAGAATTTCGTAAGATTAAACCCAGAAGGGACTTTGAAACCATCGTTTCATTTCTCACTTTATAGGTGAAGAAATTGGGTCACAGAAGGAGCAGAGGTTGTGGCTGAGCCACTCAGCTGACGCCCAGTCTGGCTCTCACAGTGACACCTGGGGAATAAATCCTCTGGACCTGTTCTCTGTGTGTGTGTGTGTGTGTGTGTGTGTGTGTGTATTCTTTCTTTTTTAATAAATGCTGCTTAGTGTGGTTGAGGGTCTCCTGCTGAAGCCTTACAAGGAGGATGTCATGTCCTATAAGATGCGTCTGTTTCACAGATAAGAGGAAGAGGCTCTGCTTCTCCTCCCCTTGCTCCGTATAAAGCTGAGCTGCACACGTTCTTTGTTTTAAAATGACAGCTTAGAACCAAATGAAGTCTCTGATGCTGTTCCTCATGTATTTAATTCCATTAAATTTGAGTGAGTTTCAAAGTGCTCGTCTGTCAGAAAGGGTTCCCTGTTGGCCTGGGATGAGAGTGTGTGTGGGCAGTGATAGTAATGGATTCATAGAGTCATAGGACTCGTTGTCAGGTGGGAATAGGAACTTTCATTTTAAATAACTTTACTCAGTATACGTTTATGCACTTTTTCTTTCGTCTGAGTATCAGAAAGATTCCCAAGTACAGAAACGTTGCGCACCTGCAGAAACGTGGGGGCTAAACCCAGGAGTCCTATCACTTCTTCCTTCGTTGTTGACATTTTTCTGTGATGGGCTCCACTTAATCTGTTTGTGAAGGTTGTTCTGGGGAGAAGGACTGACATACAGAGGAGGGCTTTGTAAAGAGACCACGCTTGGATTTTTGTCTCAAAAGTGCAGGTTAACTATTCAAGATTATACTTAGTGTGTTTTAGTAAAAAACAAACAACAAACAACGCTGCAAAGAGGATTCTATCCCCTTGTTCTCCATAAAGGGTTTACGGGCGCCTCGTTGCTACAGCTCTGGTTATCGGAGGCGGCTTGTTTTGCTAGCGGTTGCCAGCCAGCCACGGTGCAGAAAATGAGACATTTTACAGGGTGGGATGCAAGGCGTTTTAGGTGAATACATTTTAGATGTTCATTTTGCAGCTTATATTACTCTGTCATGCTCTCTCATTAAAGAAAACAGAGGAGCAAATTTTAACTTTTGTTTTCCTTTCAAGATTTAGAATTAACCTGTATGAAAAGTATGATATGCAGTCTTAATAGAGGAGTTGGCTTTTTCTTGGTCTGCGATAATTTACAGGAAAGTGTGGAGGGACTGCGTACCTGGTGTGACTGGCGTTGGCTTCTGCTTGGTCTCTGCCAGCTTGTTGAGGGCACTGTGGAGGCGGTGGGCATTGCCCGTGGGTGCGTAGCTGGGGTACGTAACTGAATCTCGGTGAAGGGCAGCGAGTCATCTCAAGGCACTCGGCTGGCCCAGGCGCAGCCAGCTTCTGCGTCCCGGCCGTGCTGTCACCCCGGGTCCTCCCTCCCGAAATGCCCAGGACAGCAGTTCTCACGGGCGTGGAGGCAGGAGAGGTGTATCCCTCAGGACTGCGTGGTGCAAAAGCGTTTGCAGCCTTTTTCTTCTTTCTTAGTTTTCCTGATGGCAGCCAGGACTTTGAATACATGGATTTTACGCATTAATTCTTTTTCGTTTTCTTTTTCAGTTCAAAGTAAGGAACAGCTCTATCCTGCTTCTTTCTGTAAGCAGCATCTCATTGTGCAGGAGCTCGATCATGCAACCTCCACCCCAGGCTGTCCCGTCTGGCGTGGTCCGGCCGCCTCCGTCCGGGAGTCCTCAGAACATGTTCTGGTCCAACAGCCCGTACAGGAGACAGGCCAATAGTAATGCACCAGTGGCCCCGATAACTTGCCCACTGCAGCCGGTGACGGACCCGTTTGCTTTTAGTAGACAGGCGCTCCAAAATACATCATTGGGCAGTTCGTCTAAAAGCAGCCCACTCGTTGTGCAAGGCCCAGCCCCACCATTGTCTCTTCAGCGTGCTGGTCTGCCTGGGCCACACACAAATGCCGGGGATAGCTCCCAAGGACCCTGCGAGCCTCTGCCGGCCCCTCCGTTGCAGCCCAGGTCAGATGCCAGCCCATTTCCCGGCGTGCTGAGCCCCTCGGCACCTCCTGGGCCCGAGGTGAACAGGAGAGTCGAGGTCGCTCCCGGCCCGGAGCCTGAAGTTCAGAGCCCGCCGTATCCTCCTCAGTACATTCCAGGAGTGGGTCCGGACAGCTGTCGTGTGGGCCATCCACAGGCGAGCACGCCACGGCCCGACAGACCCCTGAGCAGGCCGAGCCTGCACGACGGCACGGCGACACCAGCAGCGCCCCCTTTCCTCCCTCAGCCTCGTCAGCAAACGCCCGGGCAGTGGGGGCCGGTGCAGGGAGGCCCGCAGCCCTCAGGGCAGCATTACCGGCCCTGCCCTGAGGGACCTGTGCAGAACACGGTGTGCCACGCCTCCAGCGCTGGCCACTTTCCCGCTCCGTCCAACCCGCGTCAGGGTCCTGGCCACGAGCAACACGGCCCCCTGGTGTCTTTACCGGGACCCTCGGCCGGTGACGGGAGAAATGAGGCAGTCTACCTGCAAAGTGGAAACCACTCAGCAAATAGCTTTGATCCAGAAAATGCATTCAGGCAGAATTCCAGAGTTGGGAACGCTCGGGCGGGCCAGGAGTTCAGGTTGAGTCCAGGAGTGAATAGAGAGCAGTTGTCAGACCTGGCTCTCATTAACCCCCTCGCTCAGGGAAACAGCCCAGAAAGCCACTCGCACAACCCCCTGGGTGCCGGGAGCAGCTGGACCCTGCCGGAAGCGGGCTCAGGAGCGCTCTCCATGTTTTTCAAAGGAGGAGAGACAGAGAACGAAGAAAACCTCACATCTGAAAAAGCAGTCTCTGCCGGTCAGTCTGACTTTGATGGTTTCTCCCCCGGCCCGGGCCTCGGCCAGCCTCCTGCACACATGGGGGCAGGAGGCGTTTATCAGGCCTTTCTCAAGGGTTCCAGCAGCGAACCCACGCAGCAGGGAGGAGACCCACAGCCTTACTTTTCTCAGTCTGCAGGCATCCGACACGACAAAGCAACCACTAACGCTGCCGCTGTTGACATGTGGGGTGACACAGCACGTGCGGGGACTCACGGTGCTGGTGGCCCGCGGTACGAGAACGTCGAGAACTTAGAGTTCATTCAGAACCAGGAAGTTCTGCCAAGTGAGCCCCTAAGCGCAGACCCTTCCTCCCCAAGCGCTCAGCTCAGATACGGGCCCCTTCCCGGACCGGCTGTCCCCAGGCTCAGTGCCGTGGGCCACGCTGGAGGCGGGAGCCCTAATCTCGAGGCCCCAGATGCGACGGCGCAGCCTGCGCGGGCTGAGAGCGTGTCTTCCAGTTACAGCGGCCAGAGCCCTCGGGGTCTTCCCGGTACAGCCAGGCCCCACGACTCGGGGGGCACGTTCATTCAGCAGGAGGTTGGAAAACCTGAACATGAGGCTCCGGGGAGGTTTTTTAAGCAGATCGATTCTTCTCCTGTGGGAGGCGAGACAGACAAGAACACTGTGAGCCAGAACTACCGCGGCAGCCTGCCCCAGCCCTCGGCCCCGAGCCCCCCAAAACCTACGGGAATATTTCAGACGAGTGCAAATAGTTCTTTTGAACCAGTGAAATCGCACTTCACTGGAGTAAAGCCAGTCGAGGCCGACCGCGCCAGCGTGGTGGGCGAGGTGAGGGGGCCCAGCGCCCACCAGAAGCAGCGCAGAGCGGCCGCTGCCACGCCCGACGCCTCCCCTGGCAACCTGGAGCAGCCCCCCGACAACATGGAGACCCTCTTCCTGCCCCGGGTCTGTGCTCCACCTCTCACCACACCCACGGAGGCCAGTCCCGGGCTTCTGCACGCCGCGGGGCCACCCTTGGAAGCTGTGCTCCCTGCGCCTGAGAAGAGGCCCTTGACCAGGGCGCAGGGGGCTGTGAAGTGTGAGAGCCCAGCCACGACTCTGTGGGCGCAGAACGAGCTGCCAGATTTTGGAGGCAATGTCCTCCTGGCCCCAGCCGCCCCCGCGCTTCACATGCCCGCGAAACCTCAGCCATCTGAAGTGATCCAGCCTCCAGACGAGGGGGTGTGCGGCCAGCAGTCCCGGCAGCCGGGCCCCGGCCCCACCGTGCAGAGCGGGGACGGCATTGGTGCTTCCGAGAATCTCGAGAATCCTCCCCAAATGGGCGAAGAGGAGGCCCTCCCGCCCCAGGCGGGCCCCGGATACGCCAGTCTGCTGTCCTCCCCACCCGCCGAGTCTCTGCAGAATCAGCCAGTCTTGGTCGCCCAGCCTGATCACAGCTATAACCTGGCTCAGCCAGTTAATTTTTCTGTGTCCTCGTTGAATTCTAATGAGAAGAATCAGTCCTGGAGAGATTCTTTGGCGGCAGATAAGCCCACAGTAAGCAGCCAGGCTGCTGGGGGTGATTCTGGAGAAAACGCTCCTTTGTCTGGGACCCCAGCTGGCTCTCTCATCTGCTCGCCTCTGCCGAACCACCTTGCCCAGAGTAATTTCCCACCAGTTTGTGGTACCTCGGAAATGGTTTCTAGCCAGCCTGCTAGTTTACTGGTTCAACAGCCATCTCACCCAGTTCCAAAGAACTTGCTTCCGGAAAGTCAGAAGATCCATAAAGCAGAGAGCGTTCTTCCCGAGTTAGGTACCGGTCCTGCTGGAAGCACAGGCGCGATGCTAGTTCCACCTGTGAGCAACGCCGCGGTCCCCGATAGTAGTAAGGCGGATCACCCCGGCCGTCGGGATGAAGCTTCGGGAGCCCTGGACTTTACGTTCAGTCGGACTTTGGAAAATCCTGTAGGAATGTATAGCCCGGCCCAAGCCGATAGCCCAGCTTCTTGCCAGCAAACCGTCTCCAGTCATCGACCGCGCGGGCCTGGGGCGCATACGCCAGACCGTTTCTACCAACAGGTGACGAAAGCTGCTCAGGACCAGCATGGCCCAGAGAGAGCCCAGCAGGAGACGGCCCCTCCCCCTCCCCCTCCCCAGGGGCCCAAAGCAGCACTTCCAGAGCCTTCAAACCCAGGAGGTCCACCAGGGCAAGGACAGCCCCCAAGCCCAGCCCATCCATCTGCAAGTCCGGCTCTAGCTGACATGGGCCAGCAGCTGCTGCCTCGACCACCTCGGTCCTCCAGCGTGTCCGTCGCATCCACCAGCTCAAGCCAGGCGGCCGCGCGGTCTGACCAGCAGTGGCTGCAGCCACCGCCTCCAGACTTGGCGTCCTATTACTATTACAGGTCCCTGTACGATGGCTACCAGCCCCCGTACCCCTCACCGTACCCGCCGGATCCTGGCACCGCCCCCCACTATTACCAGGTAGGGTTGAGCTTGTGGACTGTTGAGCCCCCTGACCACTGGTTTCTTTCTCACGTCATGTGCCTTGGCGGGGTTCTGTTGGTCAGTTCTGAGGTGACCCGTAGTCAGCCGTCACGTGCTGCTTCGTGAGAGGAGTGCTGCCTGGTCACAGCTTGCTCTGCTGAGCGCGGCCTTTCTCTTGGAAGTCCACGCCGTGCGTTAGCACATTGAGTTGGGTAGAATAAATACCTGATTAATTTGTGCTTAACACAGCACATCCCAACTTACGTGACAGAAAGGACCTTCGTTTCCCGTCCTGCCTGTTGGCTTTCCGCAGACCCAGGGTTCGTGGTTGCACAGTTTGGGAAACTGGAATAGCCTCCTGAAGCTTCTTTGTGGTTTGGACCTTAAAACCTACCTAAGAAGCAACAGGAAAACTCTAGTCTTTCAAATGCCTCCTTCAGAATGAAATTATTTAGGGGAAAAGGTTAGGTTTGGAGTGTAATCCAAATGCGAGAGCTGAGAGCGGCGTAATTCCACAAGCTTCTTTCAGGCACGTTGTGATAGCGGCAGCAGGGCAAGGGGCCCCACTGTGCCACCCAGAGAGCCCTTGCCTCTTTTCACACTGATGCAGGCCCACGAATGCCGTTTAAGTTCTGTTTAATCCTGCCTTAGTGTGAAAAAGTGATCCAGGTGGACACACGTTTGATTACTGTCCGCTTCTCACCATCTCTCGTCCTGGCCAGCATCACCCACGGGCAGCAGAGGCAGAAGGATTGTGGACCACAAGTTTGAAGTCCACTGTCTGACATGGGGGCAGGTGCCGCACTGGAGGCCCTGCAGTCAGAAGAGGCTGAGGGAGCAGGGCTGCCCCGGTGATGGGGCTGCCTCACGGGCTTTGGGCATCTTTGCACATGTGGGAACAGGCACACACCTAACCCCTGAGACCTGGGAACCCTAGATCCAGAAGGAACCCCGTAGAAGGAAATTACGCTGTGCCCAGAGCCCAGGAAGGCCTGGCAGTGCATGGAGGGGCCACATACCTGCTCTGGGCCCTTGTCCAGCAGCTGCGTCTGCATCCCGGTGTCCCAGCCAGCGCCCAGCATCACTTCTGTGGGAGCCCACTTCCTTCTGCCTTGTCTCTGTGTCTCTGCAGATTCCAGTAGTGGTTAAGAACAAGTCCATTTTATGTGATTTCTCGTCCTCTGCTGGGTGATGGTGGAGCGTCAGGCTGAGTCAGGAAGGACTGATGCTGGCTCGTGCCTGGGTCACCTCGTCTCTACTTCAAGTCCCGACGTAGCCGTAGAGCCATGGGGGTTCATCGGTCTGTAATGGGGCTGAAAGCCTCGTAAGGATAGAATACGATACTCCTTTTGAGGCTGCCTGTAGCTTCAGGACCCGTTCCAGTGGACCCTCGTTCTTTTGCTTCCCTGAGATGGTGTCTGAAACGGGACCCGAGCTTGTGGGGTCATGGCACCTATGCAAGTGAGACCTCGGGAGGCAGATGACAGAGTCCTCACGAGTCAGCGCAGGACCCGGGTCGTGGCCCGCTGATGGCGGGCCGTCTCCTGAGCCCGGCCAGGGCAGTCTGTCTTAGGAATGTGGCCGTGGATTTCATTTGTTTTGATTGTTTCGCATGAAGGAAGCCCCGTGTCTGGGGCCCATCCGGAGAGCACCGCCTGTACCGTGAGAACTCGTGCCGGTCGCTCGATGAGTTGGCTCTTGGCATCTAACGGAGGCCTCCTTCTTTCAGCAGGACATCTACGGCCTCTATGAGCCCAGATACAGGCCCTACGATGGTGCAGCCGCTGCCTTCGCAGACAGCTACCGCTACCCCGAGCTCGAGCGGCCCAGCTCCCGGGCGAGTCACTGCTCGGACCGGCCAGCTGCCAGGTGATTGACGTTTATGTTGCCGGCTGTGGTAGTAACTTAGTGATTTGAAAAGGACCGTGTTTGTAAAGAACCGTACAGACCTGTTTAACGTGTGTTTACGTTCTGTGGGTGTGGACAGATGATAGGATGCATCTTTAAATCGAGATAAGCGCGCTGCTGCCAGGTCACGGATGTGTCATCAGTTGGCCTTTGGTCAGACCGGACCCTGTGCAGCGCCACCAGGAAGCCACCCCTGCCCTCGTGCGGGCTTCCTCCCAGCCCGGGCAGTGGTCCCGTCGCCGAGGGACGCACACAGCTCCGCGGGTGCCGAGGCAGCGTTTCCCCCGTGCAGGTCCTTCGCCGCCTCTGGTGACGGGGTGCCCGGACTCCCGGGCCAGGCAGGCGCGGGCCAGAACATGGAGTGGTCTGTTGGCAGCGGCCGCCGCAAGCCTGGGCTCTGTCCCGGGCACTGCCCGCCGGGCTGCGAGGCCGCCAGCCACTCCCTCCCGCTTCTCTCTCCCCTGACAGATCTCCTCTCAGTTTTGCGATCACAGATGAGGCATTTTGAAAGAGTCTTGGCATCATGCCTTCTGCTGAGTAAAAGCTTAGGCAGGCCACAGTCCTCCCCCCAGGGGTGTCGGGGGCTCCGAAGGAAGCGCGGGGCTGCAGAGCCCGCCCGCTGTGGCTCCTCCCGCGCCCCGGGCCCTCGTCTCACCGGGCCGGGTTTGCCATGAGGGTGCAAGGCTCCTTCGGCTCGTAATAGAGCCTGGGCGCGGGTGAAGACCGCGTCCACGCACCACCTTTCAAAATCGGGGCTGCTTTTGCTGCTTCCCACGTCTTCAGTAGCTCACCTGGAGACGAGGCCCTGCCTCTGTGAGCCGGCCCGTCCAGCTGGCCCCCCTCCGTCGCTGGGAGGGACACGCTGAGCCACTGGGCCTGGCGCTCTGGGAGGTGAGACTGGAGTCCCAAGTGGGCGTTCTGATTCGGGGAGAGCAGCGGGCAGGTGTGTTCTAGAAGCCCTGAGAGGCGAGGGAGGGTGGAGGCAGGGGCCGGGGTGCACCTTGCTCTGCCGCTTGTCGCCTGCAGGCCGGGTCGGGTTACCTGGCAGGGCTTTGTTGTCGTGTCCCCACCGCTCACATGGAGGGAGAGCAGCCTCTCCCCTCTCCTGCCCTGTGCGTGTGTGCACACATGTGTGCAGGCCTGCGTGTTGTGCGTGTGCCTGGTGTGGTCACATCCCGGCAGGAGGGGAGAACGAGCCTTGGGTTTCTGCGGCGGAGTCTTTCCTGACGGGCGCCCCGGGGCTGGAGAGGGCAGCGGGGTGGGCGTGCTCTGGCTCTGCCCTTGGTCAGGTCACTTTTCTGGAGCTCCCCCCGGTGTTGGGTGGAGGCGGTGCACTGGGGTGCTCCCTCCAGGGCCCCCACCCAGCGGGTGCTGTCCCTGTGGCAGGTGGGGGGGCCGGACACTCCTGAGGGGCAGCTGCACCCCCAGGAGCGAGCCATTCCCCAGGGGTACACGAGGCACAGTTTAGAATCTTCCTGCCCCGGAAGACCTGATACCTGCCTGTCCTGCTCAGGGTCGGCAGCACAGCTGGGCCTGGGAAGCCAGCCTTGGTCTGGCCCGTGTCGTGAGTCCTGGGCCGTCAGCTGGCAGGGTGCGAGGGCCCTTTTCCCCGCGCAGGACACGCGGGTCGCGGTCTGTGTAGAGGGTGTTACAGTCGGCGCCCGCTTGGTCTTGATAGCTCAGTGCTTTTTGCTTCTGCTGAGCATGATGTCAAAAACGTGAGACCCTGCTTTTAAGCACTGGCTGTATAGCATGCAGCACTGAGCACGCGAGAAGGGTTAGTTCTTTTATGCTGAATGGCACTTAAATAGTTATTTCAACAGATACATTTTAATTTGCCGTATGGTAGGGAATCCTGCAATCTTACCATTGTTACTGGTTCGGATCTCCTGATGAGAATTTTTTCACAACCAAGGTGCTCTGTTGTGAATGCCTGTTGCTCTGGGTGTAATTTGTGTCCCACTTTAAGAAACACGTAATTTGTTTTTTAACAGCACTGTGTGTTTTTTTCAGGCAAGGGTATCCTGAAGGTTACTATAATTCCAAAAGTGGATGGAGCAGTCAGAGTGACTACTATGCAAATTATTATTCCAGCCAGTACGATTATGGAGGTATGTTCAGGCGTTTTCATCGGTCGACGGCCAGCAGATTCAGACCGTTCAGACCGTTCGTGCGGCTGGGTGCAGAGTGGCGCGCTGTGGGATTTCTTAGGAAACCTTCCCTTTTGGTAGTCTTACGATCTTAGCTAAGAGCCAAAATAATTGAAAGTAGTTTGCGTCTAGAAATAATTATATCGCTATTTTTCATTAAGAAATTATATCTTAATTGTAGCGTTGTGTCTGTATCGTGTTAGTAGTTTTCTTTGATTTTCCAGCAAAGCATAATTATCAGTAGTTCTAGAGTATGTAACTTGTCCATATGTGGCTGTTTAAATTGATTAAAATCAGTAAAATGAGGGACCGGCTGCTCACTGCAGTGGCCACGTGTGACGTGCTCCACATGTGGCCAGAGCCCCCACATCACACAGGGCAGACGCAGGACGTTCTGGGTGCCACTGCTGTCTGGCAGTGTGTGCGTCTTGGCACGTGTCCCCTGAGCCGCCCTGCTGGTCCCCCTGCCAGGCTGTGGCCCTCACCGTCCCAACATGGCTACCCGCTTCTGCGTCCCCTGGGGCTCTTCCTCCACTTTTGTGTTTGGACTGCTTCATGCGTAGTTCTGCACATGCTTGCTCAAAGTGGTGTATCTGGTTTGCTTATAATGTTAATGTGCTTTTTTCCTCTGCATTTGCTTTATTTATTTATTTATTTATTTTTGGCTGCGTTGGGTCTTTGTTGTTGCCCGCGGGCTTTCTCTAGTTGCGGTGAGCGGGGGCTACTCTTCGTTGTGGCGAGCAGGTGCTACTCTTCGTTGCGGTGCGCAGGCTTTTCATTGTGGTGGCTTCTCTTGTTGTGGAGCATGGGCTCTAGGCACGTGGGCTTCAGTAGTTGCGGTGTGTGGGCTTCATTAGTTACAGCGTGCAGGCTCAGTAGTTGTGGCACGCGGGCTTCAGTAGTTGTGGTTCGCGGGCTCTAGAGCGCAGCCTCAGTAGTTGTGGTGCACGGGCTTAGTTGCTCCGCACAACTAAGAAGATGTTGGATCTTCCTGGACCAGGGCTCGAACCCGTGTCCCCTGCATTGGCTGGCAGATTTGTCCCCTGCATTGGCAGGTGGATTCTTAACCACTGTGCCACCAGGGAAGTCCCTTAATGTGCTTTTTTTTTTTTTTTTTTGCGCGGTACGCGGACCTCTCACTGTTGTGGCCTCTCCCGTTGCGGAGCACAGGCTCCGGACGCGCAGGCTCAGCGGCCGTGGCTCACGGGCCCAGCCGCTCCGCGGCACGTGGGATCTTCCCGGACCAGGGCACGAACCCGTGTCCCCCACATCGGCAGGCGGACTCTCAACCACTGCGCCACCAGGGAGGCCCCTTAATGTGCTTTTTTAGAGTAATCTAGTTTTGAGAGTATTTTTTAAATTTTGTTTATTTTTTATTCAGGTACAGTTGCTGTACAAGGTTGTGCTAATCTCTGCTGTACAGCAAGCAAGGTGACTCAGTTACGCACACATATACATTCTGTTTTCATATTCTTTTCCCTTATGGTTTATCCCAGGAGACTGGATATGGTTCCCTGTGCTCTACAGTAGGATCTTGTTTATCCGTTGAGAGTATTTCCTAAAGCTCTTTGGCTCACATTAGAGAAAAGAGATACGAATAAAAAAAAATTTTTTTTTTCTTTTTAATCACGTGTGTTGAGAGAAAAACTGTCAGTGGCCGTTAGGTATCACAGTACAGGCAGGACACGGCCGTGTCCTCTGGTGTCTCACAGTTAACACTCCCTGGGGTCGTGCTGATTTTCGGGAGGAAAGTTTGGTTGCTCTCTGAGGCTGAAAGCATTCTTCAGTCCTGGGGTGGCCTGGTTTTGTGACGGCCAGAGGGGTGTCTTTTGCACATTGTACTGACCCATTAATCTCTCGCCTGCAGATCCAGGTCACTGGGATCGGTACCACTATGGTTCTCGGTCCAGGGACCCCCGCACCTATGACCGGAGGTGTTGGTATGACCCTGAGTACGAACCGTATA
This sequence comes from Aethalodelphis obliquidens, assembly GCF_003676395.1. Classification (NCBI taxonomy): domain Eukaryota; kingdom Metazoa; phylum Chordata; class Mammalia; order Artiodactyla; family Delphinidae; genus Aethalodelphis; species Aethalodelphis obliquidens. The sequence continues at coordinate 1,221,842 of NW_020837951.1, forward strand.
GGAAGGAAAGCTATGCTTATGGGGACAGGTTGGTGGAATAGATTTTGCTAAGGAGGGTGGGTCGTGATAAGCTGCGCTTCTGCGTCTGTGCCCTCGGGTCTTTGTAATTCACTCAAGAGCTACAGTGGTGTCTGGCTTCCTGGGGGGCAGTCACCATCGGGAGGAACGGGATGAACGGGCCCTCCCAGTGGCTCTCTCCTTGGGCTCTTGGAGGGGGACTGGCCTCAGAACCAGCGCCGCGCGTCAGTTCATCCTCCGCTTCTCGGGTCCGTGAGAGGGGTGACCACCTCAGACGGACCCCCAGCCTGCCTCTCTAACCCTAAGGCAGGGTCTGAACTTGGCCTTGGGATGCGGTGACTCCATTCGAGGGTGGGCTCTGACGAGCGCTGTCCGTAGGATCGGGACTCGCGGCGGCGAGGACCTGGGGGGCTCACTGCCACGTGGCACGGGAGCATGGGCCCTGGAGGTACTCTCCCCGAGCCCCGGCCTCTGCCCCTCTGCTTCCCCAGGCCTGAGAAATACGACGACCACTGGAGGTACGACCCCCGCTTCACCGGGAGTTTTGACGACGAGCCCGAGCCCCACAGGGACCCTTACGGGGAGGAGGTGGACCGGCGGAGCGAGCACTCAGCGCGGAGCCTGCACAGCAGCTTCAGCTCCCACTCCCACCAGGTGGGCGGGCGGGCGGGGGCCGGCCCGGGCCCCAGGGTTCTGGTGGCCGCCTGGGGTCCCGCCGCAGGCGTGGCAAAGAGACTTCACCTGTTTGCTCTTTGCTCTCTAAGAGTCAGGTGTACAGAGGTCGCAACGTGACTGCTGGGCCCTACGAGGCGCCCCCTCCACCGGGCTCCTTCCACGGCGATTATGCCTACGGCCCCTACAGCGGCGATTTCCACGGCACCCCGGGCTTCCCGGAGTACGGCTACCCTGCTGAGGCCAGCTGGCCCTCCGTGGACCAAGGTGTGTGTGGCGAGGCCCTGCGTGCCCACAGGGGCAGAGGGAGGCCGAGGCCCACCTTGGGGCGGCATCCCGAGCCTGGGATGGGAGAGGGGGACTGAGTCGTCACCAGGATGGGGATTGGCAATGGCTTGGCCTGGGCATCCCTGCCGAGCAAGGGCCCTATGCCACCACGTGCCCGTCCTGAGGGGCAGCGCTTGCCACGCTAGGCTGCTGGTGCCCTGTGGGCTGCAGTCTGGCTCACAGGCCTGGGAGCTGCCCGGCCTGTCCATCGTGTCCACTTCAGTGTGGCTCTGACCTCAGGCTCCTCTGCCACGTTCTTGGGCAGGGCCTCCGTGTAGCCCCAGTGCCGACCACACGGGTCCGTGGATCTTGGAGGGAAACTTGAAAAACTCCAGTTCATATGCTTATCACGCAGGCCACGTTCTCAATTCGCCTTTGAGATATTTGATCAAATGCTGTTTCTTGGAAAACTGCACAAGTATGTGAAGTTTTAGAACATGACAGTATAAAATATAAAATAATGCACTTTCTTAAGGCGTTATTTGATTAAAAATTTCCCCTCCTGTCTGGCTTGAGGTGTTTCACTCCTGGTCGCTTTCCTTGCCGCTCCCTCCGATGCCCGTGGTCTGAGGGTGAGGCTGTGACGAGCACTCAGGGCGCAGGGGCTGAGGGGCCACCTGAGCAGCAGGAAGCACGAGCACTGCTTGCTGTGAGCCGTGCCTCCTGGCGGCTCTGAAAGGAGCGTTCTCAGCTTAGAGGAGAGTGTTCTCACTTTAACGGTTAGGATGTTTTTCTGGCATATGTTTAAGTTCTGTTTTTTAATAGGATATTTAACAATTACTAACTACAGTTGAAAGTCAGTTCATCTTGATGATCTGTGATTCCAGCTGCATGGGCATCTGGGAAACCTCAGCTGTTGATTTAGTTCAGAAGCGTTAAAAAGTGACCTACGGGTTGTTTCTTTCTCATTTTATTTAAACGTAGCTCCATCGAGACCAGCTTCTCCTGAGAAATTCTCTGGGCCGCACACCTGTGCCAGGTTCGGTCCTGGGGGTCAGCTCATCAAAGTGATTCCAAATCTGCCTTCAGAAGGACAGCCTGCGTTGGTTGAAATTCACAGCATGGAGGTAATTCCACGGGGAGAAGCTGCGCGTCGCCCTCCAGGTTGCACGTGCTCTGCAGTGTGTCACCTTCCGCTCGTGTGCTGTTGTCTGAAGACACAGGCTTGGGAATGTTTACTTCCGCGAATCCTCAGTTTGTCGGTCGTTTCAGTTCTGCTTGGTCATCTTTCCCTCCCGGACTCAGCATTTTCAGAGTCTGCGCTGGGTGTCGTGTTAGACTTGGTTTTATTGTATGTTCCTTTTCTGTCTTTAAGTGAATTCCTGACTTTGGGGTGAGGACCCAGCAGGACTCATTTTACTGCTGATTCTGGAGAGCGGGCAGAGGTGCCTCAAGATCTCGGGGGGCTGGTGCGGGGCGCCCTGCTCCGTGCCCTGGCAGGCCTCTTCCATCACGTGCATCCAGGCCCTGCCTCAGAGTCTGGGGGGTGGGTCTCACTGCTTAAACAGAGTTTGAAAGTCACTGTTGTGGAACAAGTTGCCCATACTCCGTGAGGGAGGCTTTGCCTCCCCACTTGGAGGGACAGGCCGTCCTGAGGATGGCGTCCGTTCCTCTGTCTGCCGATGTAGCCAGGCCGGGCGTTGACCTGCCTGCCCCCGTGAACAGCTCTCTCTCTGTCCCCTCTCCTGTCCCCACCTCAGACCTTGCTGCAACACACGCCAGAGCAGGAGGAGATGCGGGCGTTCCCGGGGCCTCTTGGCAAGTACGTGCCCCACGATCGCGTCCGCGGTGCCTCTCCGCCGGCGGTGCCGAGCACGGCCTCGCAGGTGCAGTGGCTGCTGTTCACGGAGTGTGTGTTCTTTTTGCAGAGATGACACCCATAAAGTGGATGTTATTAATTTTGCACAGAGCAAAGCTACAAAATGTTTACAGAATGAAAATTTAATTGACAAAGAGTCCGCAAGTCTTCTTTGGAGCTTTATTGTTCTGTTATGCAGACAGAACGGGGTACGTGTCTCCTTCCTTGAACCGCTCTTCTCGTGGGCCTCTAGTCCCGGGAGTCCTCAGCACCCCCGAGGAGGGTTAGGCGGGACTTCTGCGCCAGGCTGCACCGTCCAGGGGCTCCCCCAGGACGGGTGTCTCGGCGGTGATTTGGGGACGCGGCAGCCAAGCGGGGTGCGTGGTTTGGGGTGAAGGGCGGTTTGGGCTCCCGGTCATCGGCCCGTCCGGTGCATGCGGCCTGCCCGCCTCGCTCCCGGCCGAGGCGGTCGAAGTCGCTCGCCCGCGAAGGCCCTTCATGGGCCTCCCCCGACCAGGACCGGGGTCCCGTCACTCCCGCAGGAGGGTGCTGCTTGTGGTTAAGCCTGTCTCCCTTCCTGCCCCTGCTGCCCCTCGCAGACCGTGGTGGGCACGGACATCGCGGAACTCTTGTTACGAGACCACCGAACCGTGTGGCTTCCTGGGAAGTCGCCCAGTGAGGCCAACCTGATCGATTTCACTCATGAGCCTGCAGAGCAGGTGGAGGAGGAGTCCGGGGAGGCCCAGCTCTCGTTTCTCACTGACAGTCAGGCCGCCACCACCCTTGAGAAGGACACGGAGCGGTTCCGAGAGCTGCTGCTCTACGGCCGCAAGAAGGTGAGCGGCCCGAGCTCGGGCGCGGGGCGGGGGGCAGGGCCTGCTCCCAGGGCGCCAGCGTCTAGAGCGGAACGCGCTGCCGGGGTCTTGTTCTGCAAAGACTGTCTGGCACCTCGTGTGTCGTGTCTCTGAAGGTGCGAATAGTGGCTTCTCCAGCGCTGCTGGTGTCAGACGTGCAGGTTCCGTTTTTAGTCATCTGACAGACGCGTAGACTGAGCTCAGGCTGCACCCCTGCCGTGTGTAGTGTGTCTCGGGGTAAACACGTGTGCGACACAGAGGCAGCGCGTTCTCACGCAGTTGGGGTGAGCTCACCGCGCCACCGCGAGTGGGTGCTGGGCACAGCCCGGGCCCAGGTGGGGAGCGCCTTGGGGACACGCCCCGGTTTTGCTCTGTGGGGCACCTGGTGGTGCAGCGGGCGCGGCGGGGGGCACAGTTGGAGCGCCTGCTGGGCTCTGGCAGCGGGGGTCTGGCGGGCCCGGAGTGCTTGGCACTCTTATGTCACGATAGACTCAGAAGACGCATGTTCGGTGAGTAAATGGTCTTAATGTGGCCGTTTTACAGCTAGTTGAAATCTTCTGATCTGTTACATTTAATTACCATTTCTCTGTTGCAACGTTTCTGCTTCCTGGTCACAAGTTTTCTAAGTTGTGGCCCAGATCACTTTGGATACAGGGAGGCTGAAGTAATCAAGGCCCTGTTGGTGCTGAGCACAGGCCCTCAGGGCCCAGGGGTCACGCGGGGCCTGGGGAGTTCACGTCCCCCGGCCTTTCTCATGGCGGAGATGACAGGTGGGAGAAGGCCGTGCTACCTCTCCGTCGTCCCTGGTTCTGACGGTGTGCTCGTCCTGTGCTGGTGATGAAAGCGGGGTTCCTACGCGGAGACCCCCTCCCGCAGGGACTCTGCGGCTACAGCGAAAACGGTGAAACTCGCCCGCTCCTCGTTTTTGAACTGGGAGCGTGTGTTGGAGCCTTTGATCCGCTTGCTTTTCCACGTGCAGCCGAGCCCTCTCCTCCTCCGTGACCGCGTGTGACGACACACGTCCCGTCGCTCCCGCTGTTCTCGGGGTTTCCTCCGTGACCGCGTGTGACGACACACGTCCCGTCGCTCCCGCTGTTCTCGGGCTTCAGGGAGCCTCTCGCTGCTTTGCAGGATGCTCTGGAGTCGGCGATGAAGAACGGCTTGTGGGGTCACGCCCTGTTACTTGCCAGCAAGATGGACAGCCGGACGCACGCCAGAGTCATGACCAGGTGAGGAGTCCGGGCGTGCCTGCAGGCGGGGGTCCGGGCCTCGTCAGCTGTGGGAAGCCCCCGGTCCCCATACTCTTGTCAGAGGAAGCTGGGGAGTCCCGTCTGCCACCCACGGCTGTGGGCGTGCTGGGCCCTCTTCCTCGGGTTGCGTTGCTAAGGGAGTTACTTTTTTTTTGTTAACTTCAGGCTTTTTAATTCTATAAAATCTCAGCAGGGAGTTCCCTGGCAGTCCAGTGTTCGGGACTGTGCGCTTCCACTGCCAGGGGCCCTGGTTCAGTCCCTGGTCCGGGAACTAAGACCCCGCATGCCGCGCAGTGTGACCCGCCCCCCCGCAAAAAAATCTCAGTGAACTCCATCGTCTGCATCCTTTACAGCCTTTTAAAGACATTGCAGTGTGTACACTTGGCCCAGGTCAAGCATCAAGCCAGTCACCAAAGCGTCTGAGATGAGACCAGACTAGTTTTTCGTGTCCTGTTTACTGAACCAGGCTGAGTTAGGGCTTTCTCTGTTCACGTCTGCCCAGGTTCGCCAACAGCCTTCCGATCAACGACCCTCTGCAGACGGTCTACCAGCTGATGTCCGGGCGGATGCCAGCCGCGTCCACGGTCAGTATGGGGGTCCTCACGGCAGCCTCCGCAGCTCAGTCATCTGTTCAGAGCCCGCTCCCAGGAGGGCTCGCCTCCCAGGCGCGAGGCTAGCGTTTCCATCCTGCTCCTGGAGTTTGAGCACTGCAGAGTTGAGCTGGCAGTGTGTTCCAAGGATGAGGGTTTTCTGCTTGTCTCTGGTTTCAGTGTTGTGGAGATGAGAAGTGGGGAGACTGGCGGCCGCACCTGGCCATGGTTTTGTCCAACCTGAACAACAACGTGGACGTGGAAGCCCGGGCGATGGCCACAATGGGGGACACTCTGGGTAGGTCAGACGCCGACGTAGAAGGCGGGCCTGGGGCTGCCGTCAGATGCTCGGGAGCCCGAGACCGTCCCTCCGTCTGGGGTGTCTCTGAGCGCTCCGATCTCCGGGGGGCCTGTGGCCGAGGCCCGCCTGCTTTCTGTCCCTTCAGCCTCGAGAGGGCTCCTTGACGCCGCACACTTCTGCTACCTCGTGGCCCAGGTTGGATTTGGGGTTTATACCAAGAAAACCACGAAACTTGTCTTAATTGGATCAAACCACAGGTGAGGAATTGCATCAGTATAGTGGCATCCGCTTCCCTTAGAAAGGAAAAGCCCCTCCCTTGGCTAACCCAGACTGGCGCGTGGAGCGCTGGCCCTGCGGTGACCTGCTCAAAGGTGATGGCCGCTCATGTCCTCCACAGTTTGCCATTTTTAAAGTTCGCGACCAACGAAGCTATTCAGAGGACAGAAGCCTATGAGTACGCGCAGTCCCTGGGGGCGCAGCCCTGCTCCTTCCCCAGCTTCCAGGTGGGTGGGGCCCCACGGCTCCAGCTCCGACGGGGGTGGGGGGGCAGGGCTGGCGGAGTGGGTGCTGACAAGACCACAGTCGTTCAGGGGTTTTATTCAAAAAACGTAAAGAACAATGAAGTGTTTTTGGAGATGTTTGATCTGTAATGTTCGAGAATTAAAGTTTGCCGAATTGAGAATTTTGTTAGCATTTTGGTTCTTAATGTTTTATGTATTAAAAACTTTTAGTGTTTGGTTTCAAGTACTTTTCTATCAGCTGTGGACCATGTTTCGGGAGGGTGGTATCTGACCAGGACTGTGCGTGTGTGTCTGAAACGGGGCAGAGCGTCAGTGCCAACAGAGCAGGGTGACTGCGCTGGCGGCTCCCGAGAGGCGGTCATCGCGGGGCGCGTGCGCATGGCGGCACCTCGTGGTCACTCCGTGGTCACTCGGTGGTCGAGAGCCCTGACGGCTCTGTTAAGGGTGTTGAAGAGAGAAAGTGAGTTTCTCAGAAGCTTAGTTGTTTCCCCTGATGTAAAGTAGCTCAGGGAACGGGCCCGGCTCTGCCGTGGGCAGGCATTGGGGACGCACAGGAGGGATGCGAACGTGCAGGGTAGCGTCAGCCTGCGGGAGGGCACAGGTGACGCTGGGGACCAGTGGGGGGCATGCAGCACCGCTCAGCTCGCCGTCTGTCTGTCTCAGGTGTTTAAGTTCATCTACTGCTGCCGCCTGGCTGAGATGGGGCTCGCCACGCAGGCCTTCCACTACTGCGAGGTGATCGCCAAGAGCGTCCTAGCGCAGCCCCGCGGACACTCCTCAGTGCTTCTCCGCCAGCTGGTTCAGGTAACGTCTTCCTCGACGTCGCCGTGCCCGTGCGCCACGTGGGGCCACGTGGGGTGCTCATGACCAGAGGGCGTGCGGGACTGCCTGCTCGGCCCAGTTAAGATCCTGCATGTTCTCGGGCATAGTTGGTGTTTTGCAGTGCAGCACAGGAGCCCTTGGGGCATCCCGTGTAGAGACTTGGAGGTAAGCCTGGGTGTGAGAAGGACCCCGCCTGCAGGAGGCTCGTGTCTCGAGGCATCCTCGCCTCGCGCTTAGCGCTGTGAGGTTCTGGGAGCCGCAGCCTGGGGTGGGTCCCGGCTGCGGCCCCGCGGCCCCCGGCTCTCGCTCCGGAAGACGGAGACCGCATGACCACCCTCCCACCTGCACCCGGACAAGGGGCGCCGCGTCAGTGTGTTCCTCTCCTCCTGGAGCTTCGTTTTTGGAATCTGTCCATGTGATACCAAAAATGTTTTTATTACGGGAACTTCGGGACACCTGCAGAAACAGGGTAATTCAAGAACCTGTTTCCAGCTGGCAGCTTCAGCAGTTAACGCGAGGTCAGGCGTGTTGGGCCCGTGCCCGCCTGCTGCCCCCCAGAGCGTGAGCATTGCCAGGGCGGTTGGCATCTCAGTGAGTGGAGCTGAGCAGAGGTGGGCTCAGCTCCCGCGGGTCCGGATGCCGCGGGCTCCGTGCCGTTGGCTCGGCGGGCTGGCGCGGTGGGTGCTCGCGCTCCAGGCGGTCAGGGACGGGCCGCGTGAGCCCGCCTCAGGAAGGTCCCCGCAGCGGACGAGGGCTGCGCCTCTGACGTTGCAGGCGCGCTTGCTCCACGTCCCAGTGGGTTTCGAAGGCACGGTTTGGCCGCTATCACCTGTGGGAACAGGGTCTTCATCTGCCTGTGTTTCCAGGTCGCCTCCCAGCTGCGCCTCTTCGACCCTCAGCTGAAGGAGAAGCCGGAGGAGGAGGCCGCTGCGGAGCCTGCCTGGCTGGTCCAGCTGCAGCTCATGGAGAAGCAGGTGAAGGTGCGCTGGGCTCCGGTCGTGGGGCCCGACGGGGAGCCGCGTTCACGCGGAAGGTGGCGGGTGTGAGCAGCTCAGCTCAGCGGCGCCCGGTGCCCGGCGGGGGGGACGGTGCACCTGGGCCATGGCGGGTCCGCGCGGTCGGCGGCCGGCATGGAGACCCTGAGGTCCTTCTCCCTCAGGAGGGCACCGCGGCCTGGAGCCTGGACAGAGCCTTCCCCCCACGCTGTCCCAGCTCGCCACGCTCCGAGGTGGGGCCGTGTGACGGCCCAGCACCCGTGCAGCCGGCAGGCCTGGGCACCGAGAACGCGCTGCTGGCGCCGCCAGTGCCCAGCGCTGACCACTTGGGCCAGGATGTGCGGCTGCTGCCCTCAGGTGAGCCCGCGCCGCCCTGGGCCCCTGTTCTGAACGTGGAGCGTCCCTGTCTTGGTGCCCAGAGGGTCGGGCCATCTGTCCCCACCTCGGCCCTCTGCTTTCTCTCTGTCCCTCCCTCCCTTGGTGTGAGCCCACTGGTCTCGCGGCCTTAAAGGTCTGGCTGAGTGGGCGGGGGGTGCAGGAGGTGCGGGGGGACTCAGTGAAGGCAGAGCCGGCCCTGGGCCAGGCGGCCGCTCGCTGGGCTGTGTCGGGGTCGTGCTGCGGCTTAGAGCCCACGCCCCGTGCTGTGCTGAGTGAGGTCCTCCCCTCGGCCCTGAAAAATGTGTGTCCCGCTTCCCTAAACCAGTGACAGCCCGGCAGCTTCAGCCTTTGTGCTTGGACGGTTGGTCCCTTGGCCCTCGATGAAGGAAACATGCCCTGCGGAAGTCACTGGAGTGAGCACGTAACCTCAGGCTTTCTCTTGTCCGCCGTCTCCCCGCAGCTCCACTGACGCTCCCCGACGGTCAGCCGGCCTTCCCCGCCAGGGTGCTGATGTGCCCAGTGCCACCACCCGTGGGCCCTGGCGAGCTGGGGCCTGGCTGTGGACCCCCAGGGGCTGCACTTGGCCTTCCAGAGCCCTCTGGGCCTGATCCTGTGGCTCCGTACCCAGGGCCTGGCCTGCCATCTGGTGCACCATCTCTCCAAGAGACTGAACATCTGCTCCCGGAGGCCAGGAGCCAGGACGCAGGTGGGTCTGCGAGGTGCCGTCTGGAGACCAGAGTGAACTTGGCTTTGGCGTTGAAGGGGCTAACTGGTAGGAGAGACTTAAGTCGTTCACACTTGGAGCAAAGCACGTTCCTTAGTGTGTGCCGAAAGTTCTAGAAGCTGATTGAAGATCGGTGACTTGACCTTTTGTTGGGATGTGAGGTGGGAGTGGGTGTCCAGGGCGTGGCCGGGGGGCGCCCGCCTGCAGCCTTTGTAAAGGCACTGGGGAGGCCGTGACCCTCCTTCTGGAGGGCGGTCTTGTCCCTGACCATCTGTCTACTTGCACGGCCTGGCTTGAAAAGAGAAACTATTTTCACATATTTCGGAACATTCCATTCTTGAAGCCCACATCGGGAGGCGTGGTAGGAGGGGCTGCGCGTGTCTCCAGCAGTGTCTCTTGGCCGCGCCTGCTCCCTCTGCTGTGGGCTTGGTGATGCCGCCGTCACAGGAGCTCTCGTTTCCCTTGACAGGAATGATGCCACAAGAGGCACCCGGCAGAAACGCGCTGTCGGAGCTAGGAGAAGAGGATTTTGGTGGAAAATTTGCTAATGTGGTACTTTCCCACTTCTTTTTTGTTTTTTAAGCTATTTTTCATGAACTCCACTGAATAAGTATTCAAACTCTTTGTTCTTAAGGTGTAAGTAGAAAGATGATACTTAAAATTATCAGATTATCTCTTGAATCGTTTCTTAAAGAGAAAACTTGAATCCTTAAAATGTGAAGAGCTGATGAAACATTAATGGGGAAAAGATAATTTAATAGTGTAAAGATAGGTAGTTTAAGGAGAAGAAATGCTCATCTACAATGAAACTGCCTTGTCGATTTTAACTTTTCTAAAATGGAAAAACTTCCCTGATTTCTGCATCTCTTTCTACAATAGGATTCGTAAAATTTTCAGTGGTGTTTTTAAAACCAAGATTCATTTTATCAGACATGCTTGATATAAACACCACCTTGGTGTGCTGTAATCCCAGTGATGGGGGGTGGGAGGATAAACGCTTTTATGTAAACTGCATTCTGGAAGCTTCTTTACAGATACCCTGCTCTTCTTGGGCATCCCATCAGCAGGCAATTGCTGTAGTCTAAACTCTCCTTACGTGTTCCACCGTTAAAATATTCTGTCCCTGTGAAAGTAAAAATGAGAGTTAACTGTATTGAAAACAGTCTCAACCAAGGGATAAATATTTTTTTAAATGCTTCTATCTTTTATTTTTTTATTTTTTATTTTTGCGGTACGTGGGCCTCTCACTGTTGTGGCCTCTCCCGTTGCGGAGCACAGGCTCCGGACGCGCAGGCTCAGCGGCCATGGCTCACGGGCCCAGCCGCTCCGCAGCACGTGGGATCTTCCCGGACTGGGGCACGAACCCGCGTCCCCTGCATCGGCAGGCGGACTCTCAACCACTGCGCCACCAGGGAAGCCCGCTTCCATCTTTTAAAATGCCCACTGCCACCCCCTCTAACCAGTCTTCTCCTCGGTGCACACACGTATCCCATCTCCTCCGGCCCAGCAACCCCATAGAATTCCCGAATCCGCATCGTGAGCGCCGTGATGCTCCTAGAAGACGTTGCCCTTGAGTCCAGTCGGCCCTGGGGAAGCGGGGGGGCCGCTCTCCCCAGCCCCTCCGTGCCTGGCTCTGCTCACCGTAGTGGCGTAGCCTCTTGTGGAGTCTTAGGAGCTCCTGGGGAGGTGCCCCCGGTGAGCCTGCTTCGTGTTACCTTGGGACAGGGCTCCTCAAGGACGTCCCAGGGCTCCGAGTCACCTCCGGGCTGGGGGAGCGCTGGCTCAGGGGCCCTGCAGCCGCCTCCGCCTCCGCCACTGACGCCCACGCCCGACGTGAAGAGACCTGTCCAGGCAGCCAGGAAAGAGACCAAGGAGCCTAAGAAGGTGACTCCCAGCCCCCAGCTGGGCGGGGCCGGGGGCGGGGCCGGGGCTCCTCCCCTGTCCTCACGCTGAGGCGAGGAGAAGGAATGTGTTTCTGTTTAAATCAAGCCAGAGGGGCAGTGAGCGTGTGGTGAAGCGCGAGTGTTTGTGTGTCCGTGTCCACGTGTAAGCCCGCCAGCTCAGAGCTGGAGCCGGGCCTGCCTCCTGGACGCCCATGGGTCCAGGGCCCGTCCACACGCTCCCCAGGGGGGTGGGCTCTGCCCGACCCCCGTCACCACTGCTTGGCTTCGGCTCTTCCCGAAATTCCCGCGGAGGAGGTGCCTCCTTGGCGTTGTGTAGTGAGGTCGCTCGTGTGCGCACGCGCGGTTGTACGTGTCCTTTCTCCCAGCGCAGGGCGTTCGGGGTTATTGGGGATAAAGCCCACGAGCGCTCTCGTCTGTGTCTTTTGGTGGCAGATGCACTTGTTCCTCTTGGGTGTAGCCCGAGGTCACAGGACAGCTGTGTGTGTGGCTCTAAAACGTCCTGCCAGCCCGTCCTCCTCAGTGGGTTACCAGGCACCCCTTCCAGCGGCCCCGTCCTCACCCCGGGGGCTGCGTTGTCGGCCATTGTGCTGGGCTTAGTGACACTTGGCTGTGGGTTCGTGTGCTTCTTCCCCCTCCACGTCCTCAAATGTGTGGGGCTGGCTCAGGTCTCCTCCCGTCCTTCGTGGGGTCCTCAGAGGTCGGCAGGCGTTGTTGCATGTTGTGGACGCAGGTCCTGCCGGATGTGCGTGTGTGCACACCTCCTCCAGCCTGTGGGTGGCTTTTAACGGCTACTGTCTTAGGTAAACACAAGTGTGATTCAAAACATGCGCGGGCCGTGAGGTAGAGCAGGACCTTCAGACGGGGTGTGACGTGCAGGGGGCTGCTCCCCGCCCAGCACGGGGCCGTCCGCTCTGCCGCAGATTCAGAGAAGCGGGTGAGGGGGTGTGGAGTTGCTGCTGCCTTTTGTGGTAGACGTCAAGGGCAGCGTATGAAGAATAAAGTCAATGTCCCTGAAGCCTAATCTCTGCCAGCCTCCGAGCACGAGGGCCTCTTCATAGAGCCCACGCGGACTCCCCAGCCGTCGCCACCCCTGCGAGGGGATGTCTCAGGCCGCTCATTTGTTGGCATTCAGACGTGAAACGCTCCAAGAGGCGAGCTGTTGTTGTAATTTTTTTTAAGTGTGGTAAAGTGTACAGAAAACTTACCACTTTCACTGATTTAAGTGCCTGCCTCTGGGGCCTCAAGCACACTGTCGTGCACCCGTCCCAGGACTTTCTCATCTTCCCAGACTGAAGCCCTGCCCCCCAGGCTCGCTGCCGCCCGGCCCACACCTGCTTCCTGTCTCCGCGGCTTAGCCGCCTCCAGGCGCGCGTGGGCCACACAGGCTTGGTTGGCCCTTCTGTGTTGGGCTCCTTGCGCTCAGCGCCAGGCCCTCAGGGTTGTCCTGGTGGTTTTTATGTCCAGAGCAGCGACTCCTGGTTCTCTCGTTGGCTGCCTGTGAAGAAGAGGACAGAAGCTTACTTGCCAGACGACAAGAACAAATCGGTGCGTCCTGCCGGGTGGGCCCGGGGGGGCCAGTGGGTCCCGCAGCGGCGCATCCGCCTGCCTGTCTGCGTGGAGTGACGGCTCCGGAGCGGACCTGAGCCGGCGCCTCGGAAGCAGTCAGGTTCTGATTTCTGATTCTGTCCAGCTTTTGCTACTGAGTTTTCTTTTTACCTTTCACAATCGTGGCAGATCGTCTGGGATGAAAAGAAGAACCGCTGGGTGGACACGAACGAGCCAGAGGAGGAGGTGAGCCGGGATCCAGGCGCTCGCTGTGGCCGGGTGGGGAGCCCCGCCCTGGGCAGGGGCCTCCGTCTGCAGGGGTCTCCGTGGGCTCCGGGTCAGCGCGCAGACCCCGCACTGGTCTTTCCCTCCGCAGAAGGCGGCTCCGCCCCCACCTCCAACATCCCTTCCCAAGGCTCTGCAAGCTGCCCACCCTGGCCCTGGAGGGCCCCCCAGACCCGCTGTGAACATGTATTCTAGAAAAGCAGGTAACGACGGCCAACCAGAAATCAGAGTTCACTTGGGTAATTTGTTTGTCCTACAGGCGGGCCAGAGTTCAGCGATGATAACGTGCCCGCAAGGTGGTAGTTAGTTTCCCACCAGGAGGAGGACTGGTTTTCTGAGGATGAGTCCCCGGGGGGTGGGGGCCAGCTCTCTAGAGAGTTCAGCGTTCCTGGGCGGACCGTCGTATCACTGGGGAGCTCAGGGCGGAGCGGATGCGATCGGCCGTGCCGTGGTGTGGAGTGGGACCCCTCGCCCAGGCAGAAGCCAAGCAAGTGTGCCCCAGGAGGGGCCCCCTTCCGGGCCAGGCCGCCCCCGGGAGTGGAAGCCTGGCGTGGTGCTCTCCGGACCCCAGAAGGACGGCGGGGTGACCTCGCTCCCTCTCCCCGTGGCAGCCCGAGCCCGAGCGCGCTACGTGGACGTCTTGAACCCGGGGGGCCCCCAGCGGAGCGAGCCTGCCCTTGCTCCCGCGGACTTCTTTGCGCCACTGGCCCCGCTCCCAATTCCCACACACCTGTTCGGACCAGACCCAGGTAGGCAGCGCGGGAGCAGCTGTCTGTGTGCAGCTTCCGACCTTTGGCCTCTTTCTGAGAGCCTCTGGCCTTAATCCTCTTTTAAGAAGAAATAACTGCTCACCCACACGCAGAGCGCCCGCGGTTCCCCTGTGCTTGTCTGCGGGCTTGTTTCCCTTGGCCTGCCTGAGGACCTGGGTGCAGCTCTCCCCTGGGGCTGTTCCCTTTGGGCCCCAGCGACGGGGGGTGGGGTGGGGGGGACGAGTGACCACCTCCCCCACTGTCCCCTTCACAGATGCAGAGGAAGCACTGCCCGCCGAGGGGGCTGGCAGGGAAGGGCAGGCACCGACGGGGGGGCCGGAGCCTGCCTCGGAGCCCAAGGTGAGCAGTGCCGTGGGCCCGGGCGGGGGGCCGGGCAGTGGGAATTCGCCTCCTGCCCCGACCCGAGGCGGCCCTGACCTTCTCCAGAGTCTCGTGTACACAGAGCTTACGGTGTGGGCCACACGCGCATTACCTAGTCATTTTGTCTTGCTGAACTTTTTACAGTGAAGAGGTTTTTTTGAATGATTATAATGTGTATGTGCAACGCAGTCGTTCAGAGTTTGGTCTCTGAGGTTGGTTGGACGTGGATTTCAGCCCTGTCTTCTCCAGTAATTAGCTTTTTTTTTTTTTTTTGCGGTACGCGGGCCTCTCACTGCTGTGGCCTCTCCCGTTGTGGAGCACAGGCTCCGGACATGCAGGCTCAGCGGCTCAGTGGCTCACGGGGCCAGCTGCTCCACGGCATGTGGGATCTTCCCAGACTGGGGCACGAACCCGTGTCCCCTGCATCGGCAGGTGGACTCTCAACCACTGCGCCACCAGGGAAGCCCCAGTAATTAGCTTTTTAAAGGTGGGGGTCCCTCAGCGCCTCTGAGCCTCAGCGTCCTGCCCTGTGGATGGGCCGACGAGCGCGCAGATCGCAGGGCCGCGGTGGGGCTCACGGCAGGCGCTCAGTAAGGATGCGCTGTGGGTGTTGGAATAGCAGGTCCTCGCGGCACCCTTTCACGACCCCTCAGCGGGAGCGCCCCGTGGGGTAGAGCGGGCCGTCCTGGGTGGTCCTGCCTCGGTGGGTGCCTCTGATGCACGGGCTTTGCAGTAGCTGGCCTCCCTGCTGTCCCGGCAGGTGCTCAGTTCTGCGGCGACGCTCCCTGGACCTGAACGCCCACCCTCCGGAGCGGACGGTTCCCAGGGAGGAGAGGTAAACGGCGCCCGATGAGCGCATCCGCTGAAGGTCTGGGCTGAGGAAGCTCGTTTTATTGTCCAGATGGCTTCTTTAAAACGCAGTTAATGGGTAGGAAAAGGGCAGCTTAGAAACTTTCTAGAACTCAAAAAGTGTTGTATTCCTTAAGGTCACGCTTGTTTCCGCAGAGTTGTTTGGGAGCTCTGGCTAGAGCGAAGGGCTGCGTGTGTGTTCGGCAGCCGGGCTCGCCCCTCTGCCGGGCTCTCTTGTCCTCGGCCCCTCGGGGGGCACGAGGTCTGGCCGCCTTGGGCCCAGGCCTGGGCAGACCTCCCTCCCCGCAACCAGGGGTCGTTTCCAGTAAAAACTGTACATGAAAATAGGCGTTTCGGGCTAACTCTGGCTTTTCCCCCATCGAGCCGTGCTGACCCTAACGGCGTCACGAAGCTCCTTGGGAGTGAACTGCCGGCTCGGAGCGGTGGCGTGCACGTTGATTACTGTATCTGTCTGTGTCTGTGTGTTCTTGCTGTTTTGTAGCTTTCGCGCCGTAGTTCACTGAGCTCGTTATCACGTGAAGTGAGCCAGCATTTTAACCAGGTACCTGTGGCTGGCCGTGTGCACCGGACATGGATTTGAACGGGGTTGTCTGTCTTTCCTTTGAGATCGCTATGCTGGTCGGTCATCGTGCCCCTGGCCACTGACATTACTTGTCACCTCCCAGCCATCACATGCCTGAGGATGCAGTGTTCCTTTCTTTAGAAGTTTTTAAAGGGTGGTGTTGAATAGCCAGACACATCAACAATCGAACTGACCCCAAGAAGCTTGTAGTGAACGAACAAGTTCTGTGCAAGTGCTCTTTCTGAATTGGTTTTTTCAAATGACTAGCCACAGGCACAGCCTCAGAGAGAGAGAGAGAGAGAGAGAGAGAGAGAGAGAGAGAGAGAGAGAGAGAGAGAGAGAGTGTGTGTGTGTGTGTGTGTGTGTGTGTGTGTGTGTGTGTGTCAGAAGCCCACTGGGTCAGGATGCTCTCATTTGAAAGAGAGAATTCTGTTTTCTGACAAGCACGAGAAGGTTTAGTTCAGGCAGGCAGAGTGAGGCAGTGACAGCTGTCCGGGTCGCTCTGTGTGGGAAATACAGGAATACTTCATCTTCTCTGCGTACTGGGGCACTAAGCTCTTCCCTCGGCTTGGCAGGAAGGCTTCACGTGACTTGTTTTACTTGTGAGTTAAAACGCTGGATCTTGTAGCTGGACCCCTGAGGTCTACAGCAGTCAAAGCACCTGCTAAGGGCTCCCCCGGCGCTGAGTGCCCGCTCAGAGCTCCGTGCCACCTCGTGTGTTGCTCCGGTTCTAAAGCATTGCACTCTGCATGCTGCTTTGGTTTGAACCATTAAATAATTAAGTACAGCGTTGCAAGAAGTATCTTTGACCAGCTTCTGTGGCACACTTGAAAGTATTGGTATTATAAACCCTTTCTCAGAAATAGTACCTGTATTTGCAAATGAAACAAGCCTCCGTGCGCTGTTGTTGAGGTGAGCTCTCTGTGCTTCTCAGGCTCCGGGTGCTCACGCCCCTGCAGGGGGCCCTCCCGCAGCAGCGGTGCCCTTCTACAACCCTGCTCAGTTTGCACAAGTAAGTGCCCCTGCTGTCTCCCCGGGGCGGGTGGGAGCAGGGTGGGGGCTCCCCCGGCGAGACCCTGACTCGCCCGCTCACCCTCTCCGGCTCTGCCACGGCCCTGGGTGGGGGTGCCCCCGCCGGTTCCTGCTGACACTGCTGTGGGGCAGGCCTGACTCCCTCCCCGATGCTGGCCTTGGCCTCCCTTCACCTGGTGGCTCGTGACCTCCAGGCCGGGAAGGTCATGAATGCTTCCTTTTATTTCTCTCCCTCCCAGGCTCTGGCCTGTGGAGGATGGACTGGCCGCCAGTCTGGGGAGCGCAGGTTGGGGGGCAGAGGTCTGTGGGGAGGTCTTGGCCTTCGGGATGCAAAGCCTCACCTGACACCAGCCTGTCCCTGCCCTCACCGTCTCGCGTCCCCGGCCTCGGGCTTCCTCGGGGGCGGGCCTTCCTGCGCCCTGCCCCTTTCTCTCACCCCCGGCTGCCATCTGCTTCTCCATTCCACGATTCGGTAGTTGTTTCCTTCTCTCCTGTAACCTGCGTCTTGGAGTTTATGCCTTTACAAAAGCTCCTTGACTGTCATTTCAGTTGGCATTTTCGTGGGAGCAAGAGGAAGCACCTGTGTTCTGTCCACGGCCTCCCCTGGGCATCCCTTGCACCCCTCGGTGGCAGGCCAGACCACGCTCTCCCTGGGCTCTGTAGACACCAGCTGCTGGAGTCAGCCTCACCCCACCACCCTAACCAAGCCGCAGGCACCTTTAAAGGGAATGCCAAGATGTGCTGCTGACTTGGTCTGTGGCCGTGGGCTTGCAAACAGAATAAAACGAACAGAACATGCCTGTTTGCCGAGAGAACGGTCTGTTCTGGCTTCTTCCACAGACCTGCTGATCCTTCCCCCAGGGCCCGCCCCCCCCCCGCCGTCGGGGACGGGCGTGCGGAGCTCAGTGCTGTCCCTTGTCGTTTCAGGCCTCTGCTGCCTCGGGAAGTTCAAGGATGGGAAGGATTGGCCAGAGGAAGCACCCAGCATATTGAGCTGGATGGTCCCTGTCCTGGACTGGCATGTGGAACCCTGAAGCGATTATTCCACCGAGAGCTCATCAGACTGATTGCCTGCGACTCCCGTCTGTTCCCAAGTGGAGACGGATGCAGTGATTCAGAAATGATTTATGAAGTGTTGCCAGCATTAATTCCACCCCTTCAGGAAGCTGGATGAAAAGAGGGAATCTGTGACCTACTAGGATCTTCCACCTGAAGGCATGATTTAAGGATCCAACATTCACAGTCATCTGAGGATGTTACACTAAGTGAAGCTGGAAGCATCTCGGCTACGGGAGGACTTTGCTTTTCAGTAACTAAGGCACCTCTGAAAACCTAACGGTGAATTACTGCCAGGTAATCCCAGGGTCCTTTAAGACGCTGGAAGGAAACTGCACCTTTGACTCAGAGAGGAACGCGGCCAGGGGTGCACGTCCTGAGGTGGTCAGCCCCCACCTCGCGCTGTTGAACCTGGAAGGATGCTTCGTCTCAAAGGAAACATGGGCTTCATTTAGCAACAATTCCGTTAGGTTTCGAGCGCGGCCCTCGCTGCTGACGTGTGTTTATCTCCTGTAGCGAAGATGTGTCCAGCCCTGCGTAATTTCCTGTGGCCTCACTAGGACCATGACGCTTCCACGCAGCCGGAGGGACTGACTCTGCTGTCAGCGAGGGGCGGCTCCGTCGCTGGGACAGAGCCACAGGGCCCTTGTGCTCTGACGTGACTGATCCGAGTTAATAAACCAGTGTCACAACTGTGACTGATAAGTTTGGTTTGGACTTTTCCCTGTGGACCAGCTGAGGCCATGTGTTCTGGCCTGCCTTCACGGTGCAGTCCAGTTGTCTGGCTTCCTCTCACCATTGCGTCATTTAAGGAGTTGGTAACATCTTGAAGAAAGTGGCTTAAAATAATTTCTTGTCAGAAGCTCTGGAATCTGATCTTTCTGCACCGAGACCTTCCGTGGCTAATATGCTGACTCAGCCTGTGAACCTGCACAGGAAGACCTCCTCCTGGTCGACTCAGCTTTAAGGCTTCATCGACTGTTCTTAAAACTGTTCACTTTCTTCTTCAGTCTAGAAAAGATTTAAATATTTAAAAAAATCATTAGGAAATAATTTCTGTAGAACGCTGGGGGAACACGGTTTGTTGGGGCTTTAGTCCAAGGGTAGGACTTGTGTGAGGGTGGGGTCCGCGCGGGCTGCTCTGGGCCACCTGCCGTCTGGGAAGGACTCACAGAACGGCTTCCAGAATGTTTCACTGATTCGTCCCTTTGGGAGAGGCCGACCTCGTCGACGGGCAGTCTCCCGGGTCCCGGGGTCAGCGCTCGGTGCGGTTCCTGGGCCGAGACCCACCTGGCGCCCTCGGCTTCCTCCTCAGCCCTGCCCGTCGTCCTCTGTGTCCGACTGCCAGCGACGTCTGATTCGAGAAGCTTCCTCCGAGGCGGGAGCTGCTATTTTTCCTAAGTGCACATTGTTAAATAAAGTATTTTGCGCTCTCAGGCCCTTCGCCGCGTCTCCTCTTGTTGACTGGAAGCCCGTGGGGAGGCCCTGGCCTCACCCGCCCCTTGTGGATTGGCTTATAGAGGCGCCCCGGGCCACTGCTTCCCGCCTTCTGCCAGGCTCGCCCGTTAGGGGCTCCCAGGAAGAAGGGGCCCCTCTCTGATCGGCGGCGGGTGGGCCTGATGGGAAGAGCCATCCTGATGGCAGTGACAATGAGGGCCCAGGGCAACGCTATGCCTCCTAGTATCCCCTCTGCAGGGAAGGTCCCCCCGCCCCACTAGGCGGAGAGGAGAGCAGGGGCTTCCGGGCGCGGGGAAGACGGGCAGCGGACCGGGGAGCGGGGCGGACGCGGGGAAGGGAGCCGCGGTGTTCCTGGCGCCCACCAGAGGGCGCCCTCCCGCCTCGCTTGGCGCCGCTGGGTCCTCCGGCCGCCAGTGGCCGCTGCGGGCGCCGGGGCCGGGGCCGCCCTGCCCGCCGGTTGCCGGGGAGCGGCCGCCGAAGCCCGCGGAGCTAGGGAGCAGGCGGCGCCCCGAGGTGGGGGCGCGGGGCTCTGTGACCGCGGGCGGGGCTGCGGGAGAGAGGAGACCTCCGGGCGGGGTGAGGGATGCGGGGCGGCAGTCCTGGAGGAGGTGCGGGCGGGGGCTCCGGGCGGGGGGCGGGGCCTCGGCACGGAGTGACCCCTGGGCAGGGGCGCGGAGGCCTTGGGCGGGGCTCGAGGACTGGGCGGGGCGACCCTGGGTTGGGGTCGGGGCGCGGGGATTCCTGGCGCGGCATCGGTTGCGGGATTCCCGGCGTGGGGCGGGGCGCGGGGGTCCCGGGCGCGGGTCTCGTTCCCCTTCCCCACCCCCAGCCCCGCGGCTCCGCGGCGGTCGTTGCCCTGGGGCCGGCCGGCCCGACTCGCAGTCCTGAGTCAGGGGCCTTTGCTGCCCGGGCCGCAGACCCGCTCAGGGTCGCCCGCTCTCGGGGCGGCGTCTGCGGCCCGAGCGATGGTGGAGGGCTCTCAGGTGAGCGAGGCCGGGCCGCCGGGCTCCCGGGGGGAAGGGGCGCGGGCCGGGACCCCTGCCAAGGCCGTGCCTACGCCTTGGGGGCGGGAATTCTCAGTGGGTCGCGCCCCTGGCTCCCCACGTGAGGAGCAACCCTGTCAGGAGGGTGGCTTCTCTCCTTCCTAAGATGCTGGGCCTTCACCCGCCTCCTAGGAGGAGGCGGCGGCCCGGGTGCCGACGTGCCTGTTCTTGGTGGGCTGCTGCTGACCTGTCCGCTCTGTCACCCTGCACCACAGCTGTCCTCCAGGATCATTAAATGGCATTGGGGCCCCGGTCGTGGAAGGCTAATCGCGTGGTTTTCCCTTAGGTACTTGCCGAGGACTCCAGACCGTCAGGGCTCCCAGCCATGCAGCAGCTGGCTCTGCTCCAGCTGGACCACCCCGGCCCCAGGGGGAGCTGCTGCCCTTTCTCTCCTCCGCAGCTCGCCCAGCGACGGCTGACCACGCATCCCTGACGCTGGACGTCGCCAGCAGCCCCAGGAGGAGCTGTCTCCCGGCTCGGCCAGGCTGCCCCCGGGTGTGAGGGCTGGCCGCTGGACTGTGCCGTCCAAGTTGGCGAGCCTGGGGCGCTCGGAGGCCGCCCAGCAGCCCACCGCCCAGGGGCATCTGCAGCCTGAGGTCAGAATGCTCAAGGGACGGCTTCCAAACACTGACGAAGACCTCGCCGCCCGCCCGGGGTCCCCGGCCGCTGATGACCGTCGGGGACCCGAGAAGAGCCCAGTGCGCCCCCTCGACACCCCGGCGCAAGTCGGCAACGAGGACCCACAGGCCAGGGGGAGACCCTTCAGTCCGAAGCCGCCGCCGCCGAGGCCCAGGCTGGAGCGAGCGTTGTCCCTGGATGAGAAGGGCTGGAGGAAGAGGCGTTTTCGAACCAGCCGCGAGGACCTGGCCACGAGGAATGGGCCCAGCCCCTCCGGGGGCTCCCTGCAGGACGAGGCCCCCGGGACCGCCACCCGCGGTGGCTCCCCGCCCTGCCTGAGCACCTCCCTGCAGGAAATCCCCACAACTCGCAGGGCCCTGGGCAGCGGAGGCCCCTCCTCGCTGGGTAACTGTCTTTCCGGAATGATCAGCACTTCCCTGGACCTCCTACACCGGGACGGGGCCTCGGCCGGGAGCACCCCGCGGCTGGCCAGCCTGCTTCCCCCACGCCCACTGCCCGCCATGGACTGGAACGTCGCCTCCGACGCCCTGCGGACAGCAAACAAGGTGGACTTGGATCACGCGGACCGCCAGCTGCGGTGGCAGGCCAGACCGTTCTGGGCCCACAGCGGCCTGCGCCCCGGCCGGCCCCCGAGCCCCCTGGCCCGGGACGACTGCTCCCTACACTCGGCCAGGTCCGCCGTCAGCCTCCTGGCGCCCGTCCGCACCAAGGACGTCCGCAGCAGGTAGGGCCTCGGGGGTGGGCGGCATCGTGGCCTGCGTCCGTGGCTTTCGTGGGCCTTCAGAAGCCCCGTGGGAACCACAGAAGCCTCCCCTGAAAGCGTGTGAGGTGCTGCAGCGGGTCTCCCTCCACTGACCCCCATCTCCCAGGCCCCCCCGGCTTTTCCTTTGCGTCTCAGCCCCACAGGCTCTATGAAGCAGATGGTGGGGTACGCAGATCTCTCTGCGCACTGGGCGGCCCTGTTTTCCTTCCCATTTCTTGCTCCGTCGGGGACAACCTTCGTCCACGTGTGCAGGTCGGCCCAGGACTCCAGGGTGGGTCGGGGAACACGCGTCCACGTGGCCGCTTTGGTCAGGACCAGCGTTTAGCCAGCCGTGCCCTGTGCACGCGCTGGCACCTTTCCAGGACGGAGAGCTGGACACGGCTGGGCTGCCCCGAGGGGAGGGTCCCCGGGGCCCACCTCTGGCGGGGAGGGGCGCAGGCAGAGCCCGACTCGTGCACTCTGCTCTCAGGAGCGCCCCGAGATTTCTCAACGTTCGGGGCTCCGTCTGCCGAGGGCTGCCCAGCAATCCCCACCCCGGCTCCGACCCCATGGGCAAGGAGAGGAGTCTCGCATCTCGGAGGACGCCGGGCGTCCGGGCCTCAGGGGGCTTGAATAACTAGTCCGTCTTGACTTCTTTATAGTCTGAAGGGGAGGTGGGCGCCACCCTTCCGCTCGACTCCCATCTCGCACCTCTGCCCACCTCTCCCGAGGCAGCGCCATGAGGGCTCACCAGGACCGGGGTCCCAGGCGCTTCTGAGCCCAGCCCAGCCACGCCCACCAGCTCGCTCCTGACCATCGCCTCTGGGAGCCCGGTGCCCACGCTGTGACTCGGGAGGCCATCCCGCGCTCTCCCCAACCCCCGGCCCTGTCCGTGCTGGGCCTGGCCGCTGACCGCTGGCTCTCACGGCCCCTGCCGCACCGGCCGGGGCTGGGCAGGTTGTTTGAAGCGCACATCGGGCCTCGGCCCTGACTTGGGGGCCCCACGCCATCCACTCCCTGCCGGGGCGCTCGAGGCCCCGGGGGGCCGGGGGAGCTCTGTCACCACCGCCCCCCGCCGCACCCTCCCATCCAGACCAGGCCTGCGCCAACCCCTCTGGACGTGGGCGCGGGCAGGGGAAGAGTGAGGCAGTCCCTGTGCTGGTGTCCTGGGGTGGCCACAACAAAGCGCCGCAGACTAGAGCCTTAAAACAGGAGTTACTCCGTCCCGGTTCTGAGGCCAGAATTCACAGATCAGGTGTGGCAGGGCCGCGCTCCCTCCCAAGCCTCCAGGGAGGGTCCCTCCTGCCTCTTGCAGCTGCTGGGGGCCCAGGCACCCCCGGCTTGTGGCCACGTCACCCCAGTCTCTGCTCCGTCCTCACGCGGCTTCTCCTCTGTGTCTGTCTCTCCTCTTCTGTAAGGACAGTGGTCCCTGGAGTTAGGGCCACCCTCATCCAGGAGGACCTCGTCTCAAGATCCTTAACTAATTACACCTGTCTGCAAAGATCCTTTTCTAAATAAGGTCACATTCGCAGATTCTGGGGTCAGGGGGCAGATGGAAGGCAATCCTCACCCGCCCCCGCCCTCGGTGAGCCCAGCAGTGAAAGCCAGGCAGGTGGTTCCTCTGGCCGCCAGCCTCCCTCCTGCCCCCTCCATCAGCGCCGGGCACTGTTTTAGGGCAAAACGGGTTCCTTTGTTAAAGTAATTCAGCATGTTTCTCGTAAAGGGCGAGATCTCTTCGTGCGTTTAAAGTATGATTTCACAGGGAATTCCCGGGTTGTCCAGTGGCTAGGACTCGGCACTCTCGCTTCCATGGCCCCGAGAACTAAGATCCCGCAGGCCGAGCAGCCTAAAAACGAGTATGAGTTCTCTGCTCAAATTGTATGCAATTTATGTAGGCTCGCCTGTTACACAGAAATGAGAAGCACGTCTCAAAATCAGATCCCCAGCTTTGCTCTCACACAAGCAGCCGACAGTGGGTTGACGGGCTCCCCACCTCCAGACCCTCCGTGTGTCCTAGGACACGGGTCGGCGGGCTGGGTAGGGACTGTTTCAACTGTGGGAGCCGTGAGGTCTCTGTGGCAGTGCTCAGCTCTGCCGTGGTGGGTGGGAGAGCAGCCCAGGCCTGGCACCGGCAGCGCGGCTGTGGGGCAGGAGCGCCTCCTTCAGGGAGGCCGAAGGGTGAATCTCAGGGCACTTTCCACGCCACGGACTACTGGTTTTTCCCAACCATTTGAAAGCGTAGGCGACCTCCCTGGTGGTCCAGTGGGTAAGACGCCATGCTCCCAATGCAGGGGGCCCGGGTTCGATCCCTGGTCGGGGAACTACGTCCCGCGTGCCGCCACTAAGAAGTCCGAATGCCACACCTAAAAGATTCTGCGTGCCGCAGCGAGGATCCCGCGTGCTGCAACTAAGACCCGGTGCAGCCAAAATAAATGAATGAATACGTATTTACAAATAAAATAAAAGCGTAGGAGCGATTCTTAGCTTGCGGGCTGCACGCAGACAGTCTGGATCTGGCCCGGGTCGGGGCTGAGGACTGAGGAAAGGGACGCAGACTGTGCCCTTGGAGGGGTTGCTTTCTGGTTACGCTGCGGACGGGGCTGGTTTGGAGAAGACAGCCCCGCGGGCAGCAGTCAGCCGGTTAGGCTCCTCAGCACGGTGGGGTGACCTCAAGGAGGTTCCTCCCTCCTGACGTACTTGAATTCATGTCCTCCGAAGCTTGGTCAGGGTTTAAGAGTTTCTCCTGCGAGTTTGTAAGGACTGGATCCTGACTTCATCTCCTTCAGAGGGATTGGTGCCTGTTTGCAAGCTGAGGGGTAGGGATTTCTTAGCAAGTTGGAACGAACACAGCAAGCGAGACATTGGAACTTGGATTGAGCGCGTGGGTTCCCCCCCCTCCTTGCGGACCTGACCAGACACGGTCCAATCACAGGTCCTCCAGGAACGGTTTTCACGTGGTTGGAAAAAAAAAAAACCCAAGGCCGTACTACCGTTCTTTTCATGACGTGGAAATTACATGAAACTCAGGCTTTGGTGTCCTTAAGTGCAGTCCCACTGGCACATGGGCATCGGCCGCGGCTGCTTTCAGGGGTTAAGCGGTGACACACCGATGGCCTCGAGGCCTAAGTCCTGCACGGCGCTCACGGAAGGAGCGGATGTCAGACGCGGCCCCCTGCGCGAGGGCAGGACCAGAGCTGGGGCTCAGCTGTGCTGTATTAGGGCCTCTGCGACGCTGTTCGAGACTTTGCACCATTTGCCTGCTCTATTCTATGAGAATCTCACAGTGGATTGAACTTTCGGGTCCTGTGAGGACAGGTGTGTCACGGGCAGCCTTTACGAGCTCCCAGTGCTGGGCGGCGAGGCAAAGGCCGGAGCCCCGGACAAGGGCGCACGTCCCCCCCAAGTCTGCTTACCGTGCAGAAGCCCACCTCGACCTCTGCGGCCCTTCCGGGGCTTTGCCCTTAGCGGTTCCACAAAAAAGCCCCAAATGTCACCTTTACGTCCCTTCCTCTCAGGAGGCGACGGAGGGAAGCCGAAAGCCTGCGGTGTTTGTAGCGCTGTGAACACTGCGGGTTTCCCTAGAGAGCAGGGCACCTCGGCACTGTGCTCTGTGCCGACCACGGGGTCCTGAGGGAATCCCAGCTCTGGGAGAGGAGCTCCCGAGCCCTGGGAGGTGTGTCCTGCTCCCGGCCCCTCCCTGGGCCCATGTGCTGCGACCCCCCCACCCCCCGGCCCCGGTTCAGTCTGTCCCGTGTCCGCAGGAGCTACCTGGAGGGGAGTCTCCTGGCGAGCGGGGCCCTGATGGGGGCAGACGAGCTGGCCCGCTACTTCCCAGACCGGAACGTGGCCCTCTTCGTGGCCACGTGGAACATGCAGGGACAGAAGGTAAGCGGGCTGCCCACCCCCACCCAGGACGGCGCTGGGTTCCCACCAGGTTCTTCCTGGGGCTCCCCCAGCCTCCCCGTCCCCAGGAGGGGACTCCTGTCCGTCACACCCTCTCGCCCACCTCTCCACCGCCTGGTGGGGCATTAAAGCTTCTTTTTGCAGACACACCGTAAGTATTTTTTTAGAGCAGCTCTAGGCTCCCAGCACATTTGGGAGGAAGGGGCAGAGATTCCCCGAGAGCCCCCTCTCCCCGACGCGCGGCCTCCCCGTGGCGATGCCCAGCACAGGGCCAGGCGTTAGGGTTGCCCCGGGCCACTCCTGGGTGCACCCTGGGGGTCCCAGCACGCATATGGGGACGTGAATCCGCCGCTGTGCACCTTGGACTGGCGTCCGCACCAGAACCCGAGTCTGTTTCCCGCTGTGTGTCCCATGCGGTCAGGGGCTCCTCCATCCCGCCTGCAAGCCAGGGCGCTTGGAGCTCAGGACATCTGTGCCAATGGGACGAGCATCTGACCACCGGGGCGACTGAAGCCGGGCAGGCTGGGGGTCCGCACGCTGATCTCTGGGGAAGCCCGCTGGACGCCGTCCCGCCAGCTTTCTCTCCAGCCAGCCCGTGTCTCCTGGGGGGTCCCTTCCCACAGTTAGGGGGCTCCGTCCCTGCGCGTGGGGGGCTCCGATCCTGAGGCCAGCCGTGGGCTTCTAGGCTGCGGGTGACCTAACACTGTTGCCACCACCGGGGTCTTGGGCCATTTCCTGAGCGCCTGCTGTCGTCCATGTGTGCTGTCGTGCTTGCTGTCCAGAGAATCGAAGCGGCCGCGTCCTGGGCTGACATCGGGGTGACGGGCGCGGGGAGAGAACAGGGCAGGGCTGGGGTGGACGGGCCCCCACGAAACAGCAACCTGAGCCGAAGTGAAGGCAGGTGCCCGGGCTGGTGCCTCTGCCACCCTCGGGGAGCCACCAGCGTATCCACGGCGTGGCCCACAGCAGGGCCCAGAGGGCCAAGGCCGGCAGCAGGTCGGGGGGTGAAGACCACCGACCGGGCGCCCGCTTCCCTCCCCGGGGCTGCAGTGAGGGCAGAGGTGCAGAGGAGGGGGCGTCTCCCTCCCCCCGACCCCGTGCACATCAGGGGTGCACTTGGGGGATGGCCAGGCCCGTGGGTGCCCAGCGAGGGAAGAGCACAGCCAAGGAGTGGTGTAGGCTTGGCGAGGCCAGGCTCGGGGGAGGAGCGGCGGCCTGCCTGGGCCAGGGGCTCCCCATGGTGGCCTCGGGAGCGGCCTCGGGTCCCCAGGCAGCAGGGCCTCTGGGCCCCTTCGGCTCCTGCCAGGCGCCGCTTTTCTGCAGGAGCTGCCCCCGAACCTGGACGAGCTCCTGCTGCCGGCCGAGGCTGACTTTGCTCAGGACCTGTACGTCATCGGGGTCCAGGAGGGCTGCTCGGACAGGTAGGGCTGCGCGCCCCTCTCCCGCCACTGCTGCCGCCCCGCCCCATGTCTCCGCTGCGCCGGTGCACCCGGGTCCCTGTGAACAGCGGCGCCAGGCGGGCCTTTGGGGCTGAAGCTGCTGTGGCCCGAGACCCCCGTGTGCGGCAAGACGTGGGCCGTGGCCGAGCCTGGGCTGAACCGGGATCGTTTTCTTCTCCAACGGGGACTCGTAGAATTTAGAAGGAATGAGGTTCATCTGCTTGTAAATAAGGAGCTGTTCCAGGAGATAGCGGGGGCAGGGGCCCAGCGCAGTGCGGCCCCGCGGGCTCCAGCCCAGCAAGAGATAGCGGGGGCAGGGGCCCAGCACAGTGCGGCCCCGCGGGCTCCAGCCCAGTCTGTGCAAGGCGTCGCTCACCTCTCCTGGGTCTGCCTGCGGCCCGGGCTGTGTTGCCAGTTTACCTGCTGGGGGGTGGGGGCAGAGCCCCGGCAGCACACGGGCAGCAGCGCAAGGCCTGGCCGGAGTGGAGGGGCCCCGACTGCACCAGGCCCTGCGGGGAAGGTGGCCTCCCTCCCGCCCCCCGGCTCTTATCAGGGGTCGGGGACCCAGCCTGTCACTGGGGATGCAGGAGGAAGCGGGCCTCCCAGGGAGGCCCCGGGCTCCCCGTCGTGCTGCGTGACCACGGTGCCCCTCCCCACAGGCGGGAGTGGGAGACGAGGTTGCAGGAGACGCTGGGCCCCCACTACGTCATGCTGTACTCGGCGGCCCACGGGGCGCTTTACATGTCCGTGCTCATCCGCAGGGACCTCATCTGGTTCTGCTCCGGTAGGCAGCCCCGGGGGCCGGACGTGCGCGTGGGGGGCGGGCGGTGCGGCGGCGTGGGGCCTTCGGGGCTGCGTCCGGCCCGGTCAGCCCTGCTCCCTCCGTGCAGAGGTGGAGAGCTCCACGGTGACCACGCGCATCGTGTCGCAGATCAAAACCAAGGGGGCCCTGGGCGTCAGCTTCACCTTTTTCGGCACCTCCCTCCTCTTCATCACGTCCCACTTCACCTGTAAGTCCCTCGCCCCTGGACCCTCAGAGCCCCTGGTGGCGCGGGTCACGGTGCAGACGCTGTGTGATTAGAGCTTGCTGGGGTTGCGGGGTCTGCCCCCGACGGACCCCCCCCAGGCGCCCAGCCCTGGGCTCAGAAACCTGCCTCTGGAGAGGGCCCCCCACGCTGTCCTTGCAGCTGGAGACGGGAAGGTGGGCGAGCGGCTGGTGGACTACAGCAAGACTGTCCAGGGCCTGGCGCTGCCCAAGAATGTGCCGGACACCAGCCCCTACCGCTCCGACGCCGGTGAGCTGCTTTACCCTCCCCCGAGGACGAGGCGGCTTCTGCCGTGTTCTCTGGAGGGTTAGTGGGCTGTTCAGATGGGCTGTTCAGAGCTTTTGAGGGTCGAGGTCAGAAAAGTCTGGAAAGTCGCTTGCTGACCGAAGCGAGGCCTGGCGCCTGCTCCCTGAGTCGTGACCCGTGACCGCGTGAACCCAGAAAGCTGTGGACGCGCCCCCCAGCCCTGAGCCCCAGCAGCATCGTGGGCTGCCACCTGCTTTCCAGGGAGCCCCGGCCTTGCGGTGGGAGTGAGGAGCGCGGGGAGTGCTGGGCTCACACGCTTTTCCACCCCCTCACGCCCCAGCGGACGTCACCTCCCGCTTCGACGGGGTCTTCTGGTTTGGAGACTTCAACTTCCGCCTGAGCGGCGGGCGGGCGGCCGTGGAAGCCATCCTGAAGCAGGACCCGGGCGCCAGCGTGCAGGAGCTGCTGCAGCACGACCAGCTCACGCGGGAGATGAAGAGAGGTGAGGCGGGGAGAGCAGCCGCCCGGCCAGGAGGGACCCCGGGGGGGCGGGGGCAACCCTGGGCTCCGAGCCGTGGCTCTGAGGTGAGGGCTCTGCCCGTCCCAGGGTCCATCTTCAAGGGCTTCCAGGAGCCAGACATCCACTTCCTGCCGTCGTACAAGTTCGACGTCGGGAAGGACTCGTATGATACCACCTCCAAGCAGAGGACCCCTTCGTACACGGTGAGCCGCCCGCGGGGCTGGGGCAGCGCTGGGCTGGGCCTCCTGGGGGCCTTCGACACGGGGGCTCTTTCAAGGGCAGCCGACGCGAGGCAAGCCGGCCCAGCCCGGCAGCCCGACGGCCCCTGGAACCCTTCCCACAGGACCGCGTCATGTACAGGAGCCGCCACAGGGACGACATCTGCCCCGTCAAGTACTCCTCCTGCCCCGGGATCAGGACGTCCGACCACCGGCCTGTGTACGGCCTGTTCCGGGTCAGAGTGAGGCCGGGGAGAGACAAGTCAGTACCCGCCTCACTCCCGGGTCCGGCGGGGGGGTGGCGCAGGGGGGGCCGCCTGGGAGCACGGCCTGGTCTCCTGTGTCCTGATGCCCCGAGGGGAGCAGGGTTCCAGCCGCCCTGCGTGGAGATGTCTGGCGTAGGTTGTCTGAAGCAGGTGTCAGGCGAGCGACACGCCAGAGGGACGGGTCCTCGCCCGGACCCCTGGAACAGCCAGTGGCAGCTGGGGTTGTCCTAGAGCTGCTGCGAGGCAGGCCTGGCACAGGCGGGAGGGAGCGTCCCGCTGGCTCATGGCGCTGTGCTGCGGCTGTGCCGCCAGTCGGGGCAGCCGCGGGGACCCGGGCCTCGGCCATCCCCACCCTCCACGTGCCGCCCGCAGCAGACGCCCGAGTACGGAGGCCAGGAGGACGGCGCCCTCCTGATGGCTCTTTCCTCCCCAGCATCCCACTAGCCGCCGGCAAGTTTGACCGAGAACTGTACCTGTTAGGAATTAAGAGACGGATTTCCAGGGAGATCCAGAGACAGCAGGCGCTGAAGAGCCAGCACTCCAGCGCCATCTGTACCGTCTCTTGAGGAAATTTGCCGAAGGAGGACTGGTCACCTGCAACCCGGGAGGGTATCTGACCCAGGAACCCAGGAAGACGGAGGAGGCTGCCGTCCGGGACGCTGATGAACTGCTGCTGGGGGCTGCCCGCTCCTCTGCGAGAGCCCGACGGGAGGCCCCAGGTCCGGCGTCCGCCGCTGAGACAGAACCGCACGCCCCCACAGCGCTTCCCTCTCTCAGGGCGGCTTCCCCGCACCGCGGCCGCTGTCGGTGGCAGACCCCGGGCTGGCCGTGAGTAGCTCGCGTGCCCTGAAGCCAGCGGCAGAGCCCACGTTTGGGCCAGGCACCCTGACCTCCTTTATGTCTGCACGTCCGGATCTGCAGCCTCCCAGCAGCCCCTCAAACCCAAACCAAGAGCTGCCCTTCCTTGTCTGAGCGCCAGGCACGCCGCCGGGGGTCCGGTGACCCTGGGCCTCTGTTCCCACGGCACGCGCTAGGACCGAGCTGAGGCTGGGATGAGGACGGCCGGCCGGCGGTTCAGGTCCACGAGACCACCTCCTTCTCCTCTCCCGGTCCATTTGGGTCCATTTGCTTAGGTAACGTTAGCTATGAGCGAGCGGCATTAACGTTAAGTGGTGCGTTTCCTGGGTCTGAGAAGCCGCTGGAAGGTTGGAATGTCACACCTTACCAGCCTAGGCCGGCCCCCACCAGCCTGGATGTCTTGTTTTCTTAAAGGGTTTAGAGTCCGATATTGCTTTGTGTCTTAATCCATCTCGTAAAAAAAAAAACTTACTTAGGCTTTGAATGTGGGAAATTCTAGGGGCATTCAATCTAGTCTTTATTTATTTTTCCATATTTATATTTTTAAATAAATGCATCTATTGAATCTTAAGCTCTTCCTGGCCAAAGATTGAGTCCTAGAAAGCAGCAGTCTGTTGCAGTGCTCTTGTAAGAGGCTG
The DNA here is from genome assembly GCF_003676395.1 of Aethalodelphis obliquidens. NCBI lineage: Eukaryota > Metazoa > Chordata > Mammalia > Artiodactyla > Delphinidae > Aethalodelphis > Aethalodelphis obliquidens. The sequence continues at coordinate 1,252,492 of NW_020837951.1, forward strand.
TCACGTTCCGAAGCAAGAAGCTCGGTCTCTCCTGGCCCCTGTGCTGTGCTCCTGTGCCCCCGCCCACTGCCCCCAGGTAAGTGTCCTCTGAGAAAGGGCTTTTAGGGAATAGTGAGCACTTCAGACTTGAGTGAGTCGTGATCAATGATGTAAAGCCAACTCCCACGAATACCGACATCAAACTTTTATTCGCCTCCGCTTCCAAAATATGGAGTGTAATTCTAAAGCAATACACACGCAATCTTTTGATACAAACGGGAGAAATTCCATTAATGAGAAGGCACAGCTAATCCCATCTGATTTCAAGAACCTCTTCAGGTTGTATGTATAAAATTTTGCTCAAAGAATATGCCATTGAGCTTTGAATCAATTAACAGAAAATCTCTTTGTTACAAGGGTTTTTGTGGTAACGGGGCTCGAAATGAGTAGGGTTTATGGATTCCTTCCAGGCATTTTCTCTGACCCAAATCATGGAGAAGAGAGTTAACGCGACACTGGCGTGTATTAGTTTGGCCTGACATTGGGCTTCGTGTCCTTGAGGGGGGGTCACTGCGTCCACCTCATGGGTCCGAAGTGAAGCAGTTTACTTACCGTGAGCCGTTACAGACTCACACGAATGGGCTTCCACTTGGGCGTTTAGGTTGAAATTCAAATGAACACAAATGAAATCGACCGGGGTCTGGAAAATAAGCCTCATAAGGAATTGCGAAATCCGACCGAGCGTGAGGGTGGCTTTTAAAATCTGCCTCTCGTTCTCTCCAACGCGCTGAGTCCTGCCACAGGCCACAGGCCACAGGCCAGCCAGTCCCCAAGGGCCAGACTCGGCGTGGGCGCCAACGAAGGCACGCACGGGGCTCTGGGAACAGCAGGGACAGCGCACAGGGTGGGTGGGGTTGAAAGGGTGGAGGGAAGGCCCCCAAGTGAACGGGGCGATGGGGGGTAAAGGGGGAGGAGAGAGGGAGGGGTGGGTGTCCAGGAGATAGAAAGCCCGGGTGAGCGCCAGCCTCCCGCAAGAGGAACCTGGGCCTGGCTGGGAGCAGCTCCCGGGACGCCTCGCGCTCCCGCGCTCCCTCCCAGCCAGCCCGGTCACCACAGGACGTTCCTAACAACTGGAATTCACGCCTTTGGCCCGCCTGCCATGAGCCTGGGGCTCCCACCCAGCGGACTGGAGCGGAGCAGGCGAAGGACAGCAGGGGCCCAGACACCTCCCACCTGGGCCAGGGTAGGTGTGCAGTAAAGGGATGGAAATAAAGGGACAAGAGGCCCCAGCAACATGAACGGACGTGACAGAAGTGACGCCGAAACGTTTATTTGATGGCCTCAGATCGCCCCTCCCTCTCCCAGCTGGACAGCAGGGGTGCACTTAGCGTTTCAGAAAATACGGCCTGGAGACGACCCTTCTCCACAGAGCTTTGTGGCCCGGCTCTGCGCAACCCGCTGGCGGCCAGGAAGCCGCCCTCTGAACCACGGCAGCGTCAGAAGGCCCCACGGCAGCCAGTGCAGGTGCCCAGCCCTGCAGGGCCCCGCGTGCGGCCTCAGTCCTCCCGCCTTTCAAGCCCGCCTCCCCCACCCCAAGCTCCCCAAGCACCCCACCTCTGAAATCAGAGCCTTACTACTGAGGGCAAGAGGCCACCCCTCACTGGTCAAGCTGGACGGCGCATCGCCCCGGGACCCTCAAGGTGCTGGCATGGGTGGCCCTGGCCTCCCAGATGCAGGCGGGCTGATGGGCCCGGGGGCCTCAGAGGAGAGGTCAGGCCTCGCCCGCCCAACGACCACCGGCCTCGGAAAACCGCGCAGTCCCCCACCTGCCGAAACCCCTGGGGAAGCAGGAAGACTAGCCCGGCTCGACGCCAGCCGGCTGCCCCAGCCTCCCTGCGCTTCCCGTTTCCAGCTGCAGTGGTGGAGAGCAATCTTTATTCCACTGATTGGCACGTCCAATTCTGAAGGAATTCACATTTAGGAAAAGTCCCACAGTCTGCACCGTCTGTGAACGTCTGCCCTAAAGTCACCCCAAAGAAACGCGTGTGGACGGTGCTGCTGCGGCGCCTCTACCGGAAGAGCCGGTACGTCCTGGGCAGGCGCCCGTCCTTATTCGCCAGTGCCGCCTGGACGTGCTCGTACGCCGGCAGATCGCTCAGGTCCCCCAGGGCGGCCACTGCGGGCTTCCTGCGGAGCATTGCAGAAGCAACTCTCTTGATGTCCTCTGGCTTCACATCGCCTGGCACGGGGAAGAGAGGTGTCAGGTGAACACCCGACCCCGCGTGGACCCCACTCCTCTCCATGCCGTGGCTGCGGTCCTGAACAGACAGAGGGGCCCCCAACCTGCCACCGCCTCCCCACCTGCGGAGGAGGGATGCTGAGGACCCCAGAGGGTCCACGCGCAGCCACGTGTGGACCGCACGGTGAGCTTCTTAGTAAATGAGCAAGTGTCAATTTCAACTGCATTAGGACATGCCCATCCCAACAGGAGTTAATGTAATTAATTGAAAAAGAAAAAAACCCTCAGCTACGAGTTACCTACATGGCGAGTCTGCAAGGAGGGGAAAACCAAAGCCTCAGCACCACGTGGACGAAGGGTAAGGTCAGAACGAGGGGGGCTGAGGGGCTGCACACGTGGCCCAGCCTTGGAGGAGGGAACCACACCCCTGGGAACTTATTTTCTACAGAAGACGAGGCCTCAGGGAGATCAGGTACTGTCATACTCTAGGGGCTGAGGGGCTGCACGTGGGCGGGGCAAGCACTGTCCTCAGCAGGACTCCAAACCCAGCAGACGCCTGGGGACCATGTCAGCTTCACCCTGGGCGACTCGGCCCCGCAGAGCAGTAGGCAGAGCCCTTCTGGGGTTGCGGACCCTTTGGGAATCTGACAAAGCTAAGATTAACCTGTCCCCCAAAGAGTCACAAACAAGTACAGCTTGGCATCCTGGAGGCTCAGGGCCTCCTGAAGGCCACTCACAGGAGGCCACGGACACCTGCCACAAGCCCCCGGGGCAGCGCTGCTGGAGCTGGTGTCTCTCCACACACAGCACGGCACCGGGCCACGCACTTTCCACCCACTTTCCCATTGAATATGCGTTGAAACCTGTAGGGATCGTGAGAGGCCCTTTCATTAGGGGGCCAAAAGCTGGAGTCACACGGGTAAGGCGCTCAGCCGGCGCTGGCTGGGCCGGGAAGCAGACCTGGGAGAGGACAAGGCTTGGGGTGCGGTCCTGCGGGGCCACCCCGCCCTGGGCCCGGGACTCACGGATGAGCGCGCACAGCTCGTGGGGCAGCTTCCTGGAGCGGGTGGCCAGCACCTGCCTCCCCACGTCCTCGAAGATGACGGGCCTGGCCTCCAGGTTCATCATGAGCATGGACATGAGCTGCGTCTTGGCCCGCTCCAGCTCCACCTGCGGGGTCACACGTCTCAGTCCCTGGGCTCACGCCCGTCTCCCAGCCAATCGCGAACGGCCCGGCCAGCAGAGGGGCTGACGGACGTGTCCTGGCGAAGGGTCTTCCGCTTACCCGGGGCTAAATAAGGGAACACGGCCCCCC